>NC_034197.2:18654288-18746454 GCF_002021735.2 Oncorhynchus kisutch
TTTACCTGCTCTGCCTCTCAATATCCCCCTCCTTTACCTGCTCTGCCTCTCAATAACCCCTTCCTTTACCTGTTCTGCCTCTCAATAACCCCCCCCCCCCCTTTACCCGCTCTGCCTCTCAATATAACCCCCTCCTTTACCTGCTCTGCCTCTCAATAACCCCCTCCTTTACCTGTTTCTGCCTCTCAATAACCCCCTCCTTTACCTGTTCTGCCTCTCAAATAACCCCTCCTTTACCCTGTTCTGCCTCTCATAACCCCCTCCTTTACCTGTTCTGCCTCTCAATAACCCCCTCCTTTACCTGTTTCTGCCTCTCAATAACCCCCTCCTTTACCTGTTCTGCCTCTCAATAAACCCCCTCCTTTACCTGTTCTGCCTCTCAATAACCCCCCCCTTTACCCGCTCTGCTTCTCAATAACCCCCTCCTTTACCCGCTCTGCCTCTCAATAACCCCCTCCTTTACCCACTCTGCCTCTCAATAACCCCCTCCTTTACCTGTTCTGCCTCTCAAAAACCCCTCCTTTACCTGTTCTGCCCCTCTCAATAACCCCCTCCTTTACATGTTTGCGCCTCTCAATAACCCCTCCTTTACCTGTTCTGCCTCTCAATAACCCCCTCCTTTACCTGTTCTGCCCGCCTCCTCAATACCCCCTCCTTTACCTGTTCTGCCTCTCAATAACCCCCTCCTTTACCTGTTCTGCCCTCTCAATAACCCCTCCTTTACCCTGCTCTGCCTCTCAATAACCCCCTCCTTTACCTGTTTGCCTCTCAATAACCCCCTCCTTTAACTGTTCTGCCCTCTCAATAACCCCTCTTTTACCTGCTCTGCCTCTCAATAACCCCCTCCTTTTACCTGTTCTGTGCCTCTCAATAAACCCCCTCTTTACCTGCTCTGCCTCTCAATAACCCCCCCTCCTTTACCTGCTCTGCTCTCAATAACCCCCCTCTTTACCTGCTCTGCCATCTCAATAACCCCCCTCCTTTACCTGCTGCTGCCTCTCAATAACCCCCTCCTTTACCTGCTCTGCACTCTCAATAACCCCCCCCTTTACCTGCTCTGCCTCGCAAGTAACCCCCCCTCCTTACCTGCTCTGCCTCTCAAATAACCCCCCCCCCCTTACCTGCTCTGCCTCTCAATAACCCCCCTCCTTACCTGCTCTGCCTCTCAATAACCCCCCCCCCCTTTACCTGCTTCTGCCTCTCAATAACCCCCCTCCTTTACCTGTTCTGCCCTCTCAATAAACCCCTCCTTTACCTGTTCTGGCCTCTCATAACCCCCTCCTTTACCTGTTCTGCTCTCAATAACCCCCTCCTTTACCTGCTTCTGCCTCTCAATAACCCCCTCCTTTACCTGTTCTGCCTCTCAATAACCCCCTCCTTTACCTGCTGCCTCTCAAAAACCCCCTCCTTTACCTGTTTGCCTCTCAATAACCCCCTCCTTTACCTGCTCTGCCTCTTCAATAACCCCCCCCCCCCTTTACCTGCTCTGCTCTCAAAAACCCCCTCCTTTACCTGTTCTGCCTCTTAATAACCCCCTCCTTTACCTGTTCTGGCCTCTCAATAACCCCCTCCTTTACCTGTTCTGCCTCTCAATAACCCCTCTTTTACTGCTCTGCCTCTCAATAACCCCCTCCTTTACCTGTTCTGCCTCTCAATAACCCCCTCCTTTACCTGCTCTGCTCTCTAATAACCCCCCCCCTTTACTCTGCTCTGCCTCTCAATAACCCCCTCCTTTACTGCTCTGCCTCTCAATAACCCCCCCCCCCTTTACCTGCTCTGGCCTCTCAATAAACCCCCTCCTTTACCTGTTCTGCCTCTTAATAACCCCTCCTTTACCTGCTCTGCCTCTCAATAACCCCCCCCCCCTTTACCTGCTCTCTGCCTCTCAATAACCCCTCTTTACCTGCTCTGCCTCTCAATAACCCCCCCCCCCTTACCTGCTCTGCCTCTCAATAACCCCCCCCCCTCCTTTACCTGCTCTGCCTCTCAATAACCCCCTCCTTTACCTGTTCGCCTCTCAATAACCCCCTCCTTTACCTTTTCTGCCTCTCAATAACCCCCTCCTTTACCTGTTCTGCCTCTCAATAACCCCCCTCCTTTACCTGTTCTGCCTCTCAATAACCCCTCCTTTACCTGTTCTGCCTCTCAATAACCCCCTCCTTTACCTGCTCCTGCCTCTCAATAACCCCCTCCTTTACCTGTTCTGCCTCTCAATAACCCCCTCCTTTACCTGCTCTGCCTCTCAATAACCCCCCCCCCCCCTTTACCTGCTCTGCCTCTCAATAACCCCTCCTTTACCTGTTCTGCCTCTTAATAACCCCCCTCCTTTACCTGCTCTGCCTCTCAATAACCCCCCCCCCCCCTTTACCTGCTCTGCCTTCAATAACCCTCCTTTACCTGCTCTGCCTCTCAATAACCCCCCCCCCCCTTTACCTGCTCTGCCTCTCAATAACCCCCCCCCCCCTCCTTACTAACCCCCCACCACCCCCCCCTCCTTTATGCTCTGCCTCTCAATAACCCCCTCCTTTACCTGTTCTGCCTCTCAATAACCCCCCTCCTTTACCTGTTCTGCCTCTCAATAAACCCCCCCCCCCTCCTTTACCTGTTCTGCCTCTCAATAACCCCCTCCTTTACCTGTTCTGCCTCTCAATAACCCCCTCCTTTACCTGTTCTGCCTCTCAATAACCCCCTCCTTTACCTGCTCTGCCTCTCAATAACCCCCTCCTTTACCTGTTCTGCCTCTCAATAACCCCCTCTTTACCTGCTCTGCCTCTCAATATCCCCCTCCTTTACCTGTTCTGCCTCTCAATAACCCCCCCCTTTACCTGCTCTGCCTCTCAATAACCCCTCCTTTACCTGTTCTGGCCTCTCAATAACCCCCTCCTTAACCTGCGCTGCCCTTCAATATAACCGCCCTCCTTCACCTGTTCTGCCTCTCAATAACCCCCTCTTTTACCTGTCTTGCCTCTCAATATCCCCCCTCCTTTACCTGCTCTGCCTCTCAATAAACCCCTTTCCCTTATTCCTGTTCTAGTGCCTCTTCAATAACCCCCCCCCCACCCACCCACCCCCCCCCCTTTAGCCCCGCTCTGCCTACTCCAATAACCCCTCCGTTACCCTGTATCTGCCTCTGCCTCTCAATAACCCCTCCTTGACCTTCTGCCTCTCATACCCCCTCCTTTACCTTAGTTCGGCCTCTCCAATAACCCCCCTCCTTTACCTGTCCTCTGGCCCTCGCAATAACCCCTCCTTACCTGTTCTGCCTCTCAATAACCCCCTCCTTTACCTGTTCTGGCCTCTCAATAACCCCCTCCTTTACCGTTCTGCCTCTCAATAACCCCTCCTTTACCTGTTCTGCCTCTCAATAACCCCCCCCTTTACCCGCTCTGCTTTCTCAATAACCCCCTCCTTTACCCGCTCTGCCTCTCAATAACCCCCTCCTTTACCCACTCTGCCTCTCAATAACCCCCTCCTTTACCTGTTCTGCCTCTCAATAACCCCCTCCTTTACCTGTTCTGCCTCTCAATAACCCCCTCCTTTACCTGTTCTGCCTCTCAATAACCCCCTCCTTTACCTGTTCTGCCTCTCAATAACCCCCTCCTTTACCTGTTCTGCCTCTCAATAACCCCCTCCTTTACCTGTTCTGCCTCTCAATAACCCCCTCCTTTACCTGTTCTGCCTCTCAATAACCCCCTCCTTTACCTGCTCTGCCTCTCAATAACCCCCTCCTTTACCTGTTCTGCCTCTCAATAACCCCCTCCTTTACCTGTTCTGCCTCTCAATAACCCCTCTTTTACCTGCTCTGCCTCTCAATAACCCCCTCCTTTACCTGTTCTGCCTCTCAATAACCCCCTCCTTTACCTGCTCTGCCTCTCAATAACCCCCCCCTTTACCTGCTCTGCCTCTCAATCAACCCCCCTCCTTTACCTGCCTCTGCCTCTCAATAACCCCCTCCTACCTGCTCTGCCTCTCAATAACCCCCCCCCCCCCCCCCTTTACCTGCTCTGCCTCTCAATAACCCCCCTCCTTTACCTGCTCTGCCCTCTCAATAACCCCCCCCCCTTACCTGCTCTGCCTCTCAATACCCCCCCCCCCTCCTTTACTCTGCTCTGCCTCTCAATAAACCCCCTCCTTTACCTGTTCTGCCTCTCAATAACCCCCTCCTTTACCTGTTCTGCCTCTCAATAACCCCCTCCTGTTACCTGTTCTGCCTCTCAATAACCCCCTCCTTTACCTGTTCTGCCTCTCAATAACCCCTCCTTTACCTGTTCTGCCTTCAATAACCCCCTCCTTTACCTGCTCTGCCTCTCAATAACCCCCTCCTTTACCTGTTCTGCCTCTCAATAACCCCCTCCTTTACCTGCTTCTGCCTTCTCAATAACCCCCCCCCCCTTTACCTGCTCTGCCTCTCAATAACCCCCTCCTTTACCTGTTCTGCCTCTTAATAACCCCCTCCTTTACCTGCTCTGCCTCTCAATACCCCCCCCCCCCCCCTTTACCTGCTCTGCCTCTCAATAACCCCCTCCTTTACCTGCTCTGCCTCTCAATAACCCCCCCCCCCTTACCTGCTCTGCCTCTCAATAACCCCCCCCTCCTTTATCTGCTCTGCCTCTCAATAACCCCCTCCTTTACCTGTTCTGCCTCTCAATAACCCCCTCCTTTACCTGTTCTGCCTCTCAATAACCCCCTCCTTTACCTGTTCTGCCTCTCAATAACCCCCTCCTTTACCTGTTCTGCCTCTCAATAACCCCCTCCTTTACCTGCTCTGCCTCTCAATAACCCCCTCCTTTACCTGTTCTGCCTCTCAATAACCCCCCTCCTTTACCTGTTCTGCCTCTCAATAACCCCCTCTTTACCTGCTCTGCCTCTCAATATCCCCCTCCTTTACCTGTTCTGCCTCTCAATAACCCCCCCCTTTACCTGCTCTGCCTCTCAATAACCCCTCCTTTACCTGTTCTGCCTCTCAATAACCCCCTCCTTTACCTGCTCTGCCTCTCAATAACCCCTCCTTTACCTGTTCTGCCTCTCAATAACCCCCTCTTTTACCTGCTCTGCCTCTCAATATCCCCCTCCTTTACCTGCTCTGCCTCTCAATAACCCCTTCCTTTACCTGTTCTGCCTCTCAATAACCCCCCCCCCCCTTTACCGCTCTGCCTCTCAATAACCCCCCTCCTTTAACTCTGCTCTGCCTCTCAATAACCCCCTCCTTTACCTGCTCTGCCTCTCAATAACCCCCTCCTTTACCTGTTCTGGCCTCTCAATAACCCCCTCCTTTACCTGTTTCTGCCTCTCAATAACCCCTTCCTTTACCTGCTCTGGCCTCTCAATAACCCCCTTCCTTACCTGTTCCTGCCTCTCAATAACCCCCCCCCTTTACCTGCTCTGCCTCTCAATAACCCCCTCCTTTACCCACTTCTGCCTCTCAATAACCCCCCCTTTACCTGTTCTGCCTCTCAATAACCCCCTCCTTTACCTGTTCTGCCTCTCAATAACCCCCCCCTTTACCTGTTCTGCCTCTCAATAACCCCCTCCTTTACCTGTTCTGCCTCTCAATAACCCCCCCCCTTTACCTGTTCTGCCTCTCAATAACCCCCTCCTTTACCTGTTCTGCCTCTCAATAACCCCCCCCCCTTTACCTGTTCTGCCTCTCAATAACCCCCTCCTTTACCTGCTCTGCCTCTCAATAACCCCCCCCCTTTACCTGTTCTGCCTCTCAATAACCCCCTCCTTTACCTGTTCTGCCTCTCAATAACCCCCTCCTTTACCTGTTCTGCCTCTCAATAACCCCCTCCTTTACCTGTTCTGCCTCTCAATAACCCCCTCCTTTACCTGTTCTGCCTCTCAATAACCCCCTCCTTTACCTGCTCTGCCTCTCAATAACCCCCTCCTTTACCTGCTCTGCCTCTCAATAACCCCCTCCTTTACCTGTTCTGCCTCTCAATAACCCCCTCCTTTACCTGCTCTGCCTCTCAATAACCCCCCCCCTTTACCTGCTCTGCCTCTCAATAACCCCCTCCTTTACCTGTTTCTGCCTCTTAATAACCCCCTCCTTTACCTGTTCTGCCTCTCAATAACCCCTCTTTTACCTGCTCTGCCTCTCAATAACCCCCTCCTTTACCTGTTCTGCCTCTCAATAACCCCCTCCTTACCTGCTCTGCCTCTCAATAACCCCCCCCCTTTACCTGCTCTGCCTCTCAATAACCCCCTCCTTTACCTGCTCTGCCTCTCAATAACCCCCCCCCCCTTTACCTGCTCTGCCTCTCAATAACCCCCTCCTTTACCTGTTCTGCCTCTTAATAACCCCCTCCTTTACCTGCTCTGCCTCTCAATAACCCCCCCCCCCCCTTTACCTGCTCTGCCTCTCAATAACCCCCTCCTTTACCTGCTCTGCCTCTCAATAACCCCCCCCCCCCCTTACCTGCTCTGCCTCTCAATACCCCCCCCCTCCTTTACCTGCTCTGCCTCTCAATAACCCCCTCCTTTACCTGCTCTGCCTCTCAATAACCCCCTCCTTTACCTGCTCTGCCTCTCAATAACCCCCTCCTTTACCTGTTCTGCCTCTCAATAACCCCCTCCTTTACCTGCTCTGCCTCTCAATAACCCCCTCCTTTACCTGCTCTGCCTCTCAATAATCCCCCCCCCTTTACCTGCTCTGCCTCTCAATAACCCCCCACCCCTTTACCTGCTCTGCCTCTCAATAACCCCCTCCTTTACCTGCTCTGCCTCTCAATAACCCCCCCCCCCCTTTACCTGCTCTGCCTCTCAATAACCCCCTCCTTTACCTGCTCTGCCTCTCAATAACCCCCTCCTTTACCTGTTCTGCCTCTCAATAACCCCCCCCCCCTTTACCTGCTCTGCCTCTCAATAACCCCCCCCCCTCCTTTACCTGCTCTGCCTCTCAATAACCCCCTCCTTTACCTGCTCTGCCTCTCATTAACCCCCTCCTTTACCTGCTCTGCCTCTCAATAACCCCCTCCTTTACCTGCTCTGCCTCTCAATAACCCCCTCCTTTACCTGCTCTGCCTCTCAATAACCCCCTCCTTTACCTGCTCTGCCTCTCAATAACCCCCTCCTTTACCTGTTCTGCCTCTCAATAACCCCCTCCTTTACCTGCTCTGCCTCTCAATAACCCCCTCCTTTACCTGCTCTGCCTCTCAATAATCCCCCCCCCTTTACCTGCTCTGCCTCTCAATAACCCCCCACCCCTTTACCTGCTCTGCCTCTCAATAACCCCCTCCTTTACCTGCTCTGCCTCTCAATAACCCCCCCCCCCCCTTTACCTGCTCTGCCTCTCAATAACCCCCTCCTTTACCTGCTCTGCCTCTCAATAACCCCCTCCTTTACCTGTTCTGCCTCTCAATAACCCCCCCCCTTTACCTGCTCTGCCTCTCAATAACCCCCCCCCCCTCCTTTACCTGCTCTGCCTCTCAATAACCCCCTCCTTTACCTGCTCTGCCTCTCATTAACCCCCTCCTTTACCTGCTCTGCCTCTCAATAACCCCCTCCTTTACCTGCTCTGCCTCTCAATAACCCCCTCCTTTACCTGTTCTGCCTCTCAATAACCCCCCCCCCCCCCCCCCTTTACCTGTTCTGCCTCTCAATAACCCCCTCCTTTACCTGTTCTGCCTCTCAATAACCCCCTCCTTTACCTGTTCTGCCTCTCAATAACCCCCTCCTTTACCTGCTCTGCCTCTCAATAACCCCCTCTTTTACCTGTTCTGCCTCTCAATAACCCCCTCCTTTACCTGTTCTGCCTCTCAATAACCCCCTCCTTTACCTGTTCTGCCTCTCAATAACCCCCTCCTTTACCTGTTCTGCCTCTCAATAACCCCCTCCTTTACCTGTTCTGCCTCTCAATAACCCCCTCCTTTACCTGTTCTGCCTCTCAATAACCCCCTCCTTTACCTGCTCTGCCTCTCAATAACCCCCTCCTTTACCTGCTCTGCCTCTCAATAACCCCCTCCTTTACCTGTTCTGCCTCACAATAACCCCCTCCTTTACCTGCTCTGCCTCACAATGATCAACAGAGCTGCTTTCTTTTCCTTTTCTTTGCATCCTTTTTCATCTCACCCCCCCCCCCCCATCCTCTCACTCAGTCTCTCCGTCTGTCTCTCTCTCTCTCTCTCTCCCTTCCCTTCCCTCACTCTCTCAATCTCTGACCTTACTAGCGTGTTGAAGATGTGGATGCCTGGGTAATCACAGCTTGATGTTCTGTTAATATCCCTCTCTTTTCCTCCCGGTTTTGTCTGCTCCAACTACAGTGTTGTTGTTTCCCTGCATTAAGGCTGAATGTGTGCATGCAGGCAGGCCACTCTGCCTCCGCGGTACAGAACTATCTAGCTCGAAAATGACATATGATCTGCGTAGGGATGGAGGTTATTTTCTGTGTGAGAGACACAGGAGACTGGAGGAAAAGGGGGTAATTTTCGTCTGGGTGTAATTTGGGGTTGCGCTTTGTTGCGTTCTGTTGTCTGGCTGTTACATGTGACACTCTCTCGGCTCAGTGCTGTAGGAAGCCCTCGCATTACCGCCAGCGTCCGCCATGCACATTGAGCACAGCCAACGGGGTTCGAGAGAGAGTGATTGTGTGCGTCTGTGTGTTTGTTGTGTGTCTTTAAGTGCATCCCTGCTGTGTTATCTCTCTGTGTGTCTCGTCAGCCTGTGCCCATCCTCCATGGCCGTCTCCTCAGTTGTCTCCAGACAGTTTGGGGACACCAGCTGTCCTCAGTGACGTCTGTTGCTCTTTGTCCCACCTCTCAACTCAGCTCTTAATCTCTTCACTCACTAGTAAGCTAACGCTCCTACAGACGGACACTATTCTCTTCTTCCTCATCCTACTCTACTAACTCTACCTCTCTTGCAGAACTATCTCTCCTCTACCTCTTCTCCCTCTCTCACAGACACTAGTGTCACTATGGTATATGGCAGGCTACAGTTATTACAGGCCACAACACAGTAGACCTACAGGAGTGGACACACGACAGCACACAGCCAGAGAGAAAGGAGCAGGAGCACAGTCTCATGGACGAGGACTCCAGCATGCATGTCAGTTTGCATGTTTGTCTTGTTTGTATTTGTTTGTCATTTTTGTTGTTATGGAGGTTTTGATGTGTTCCTGAATGATACCCTCATCATCATAATCATCGACATTTTCAATGCGTTGCCTTCTCTGCTTGTTTTGAGACTCCATTGACACCATTGTTTTAATGTCCTCTTTTTGCAGTCTGACTGTGGCCTTGTACAGGGTAGTCTTACTACCCTTATCCACCGCTGACCGCTATGTGTATGTGTGTGTGTGTGTGTGTGTGTGTGTGTGTGTGTGTGTGTGTGTAGAACCTAAATCATTTTCCAATCTTTTCGTTCTGAACAGAACCATTATTTTTTTTCGTTCCACTCTTCCGACCAGCAAAATAGTTATGAACCAGTTCCAACCCCCATAAAGTAATGGTTTACATAACCTCAAAAGGTCATGGTTTATATAACCCCAAAAGGTCATGGTTTATATAACCCCAAAAGGTCATGGTTTATATAACCCCAAAAGGTCATGGTTTATATAACCCCAAAAGGTCATGGTTTATATAACCCCAAAAAGTCATGGTTTATATAACCCCAAAAATTCATGGTTTATGTCGTTCCTTTCTGTTCATTTTTGAAACCTCTGAAATCAAATTTAGTTTGATTAAAGTACTTCACCAATCAGCGAGGATATAGCAGTTTGCTATGGAGCAAGGTTTCACATGCATTGGACAGACAAGTGTAGGGCTCGAGATGCAACTGAAATTTTGTGGGTATTGAGAGCGAGAGCGGGTGGAGGAGGAGGCTTGGCTTGAAGCTATGGACATCTTGTTGTTATGACATGCAGTATCTTCATTAGGCCCACAGAATTATACCTACAGAGAAGCAGCTTCTACAAAGGAACTTTGAATGTCTTTGAACTTCAGAGGGTTGTGGCTTAACAAGCTTCTGTGTGCAGAGCAGGACCAGAATTACAATTAAAACACATCTTATATTTTTGTAGTTAATAAATCCAATGCAAAACATGATATACAGTACATGACTATAGTATCCTTAACTAGCATTGAAAAAACATATCCATTCTTTTCATATCCATTCTTTTCTAATTAAAGATCTCTCCCTAATTTCTGAATCATGCTTGTAATGTCAGCTACAGTAGACTATGTTTTGGAGGGGGAAGGGTCTACACACACAGACACACACTGGCAAAGATTTTCAACTGACAGGCAGACATTAGAATACATTTCTGAGTGACAGAGTGAGAGCTTTGCATAGTCACTTTGTGTTTTTTGTGGGACTGGGAAAACATGACCGGATCGTAATATAACGTTACTAACCGGTTCCCATGCTTTTCAAATGACGCTTCTGTTCCGGAACAGAATAGATCACTGTCTTTCCCGGCTTAAGATTATGGTCTCCAAAAATATTTTCTAGCTTTCGGTTCGGTTCTGTTCCCTGAACCGGTTCCAATCTCTGGTTTTCTTTCAGGCTAAACAGTTGGAGAAGAAAGAGGCAGAGATGAAAGCACTGGGCACTTTTTTCAAGGAGCAGTTGGAACAAGTGGAGAAGAGGGTATGAGACTATTATCTTCACATGCACACACACACTGTAATGCTATGTTACACACCACTGACCCTGACTTAATGCTCACAATTCTTCCGAAACAGAAATCAATGAAAATATATATGGGGATTGTTTCTTGACATAATTATAAAGCCAGGCGTTAAAACGAGAACATTGTCTGTGAGCCTCTTCAATGAATGTGCTTAGTTGGATGTGCATATTTTTCCATTTTCTCTTGTGTGAACTTTTGTCCATCTGTTGTGATGAGCCTTCCTCGAATCACAAATGCACCGAGTAGTCTCATCTTTTCACTTTATTATGGTGGTGACCAGGAACAAATTGCTGTTAGAGAGGGAAAGAGATGTTTTTCTGGCTTTTAAGACTTTTAATTTTCCATCATTTTCCCTGCGTGTTCCTGACATTTCCAAGACATAACATTTGTGGTGCGCAGCGCTAAGCAGTAGTGTCCTGGCCAGGCGCCGGCGAAGAGGACCTTTAATATCCAAAGAAGAGCAGAACAGAGACGGTCTTGTCCTGTAGGTTCAGTAGGGAAGCTCCTGCGGAGTTAGCATGCTATTTGTCTGGCGCTGCTGGCAGTATGAGATGCGACATGTGAACTGTGTCAGGAATTTGATAGGGCAACACCTTCCTCCGATAGAGCCACGGCAAATGTTAGGAAAACAGACACAGCACAGGAAGGATTTAATGTAAGTGGAAGCAATGTTGGCTGAATAGGATACACCACTCTTACTACCTTTATGATGACAAATACCTTGTCACTCTTGGCCACAGACTGACTGGTCCGGGCCTGACTGTTTCCCAGGTTAAATAGCCTTTTTAACAGTGACTCTGAGGAGCTCTAGTACCAGGTAGTGAAGTGCTCAGATGGCAGTGAACAACAAAGCTAATTAAGCATATCTTCTCCTTGATAGATGGCAGCATTTGCACAAAACTGAAAGCGCAAACCACCGCATTTAACCATGGCAAGGTGACTGGGAATATTCCAGAATACAAATAGTATAGTTATTCCCTCTGTAAGGCAATCAAACAGGCAAAACATCAGTATAGAGACAAAGTAGAGTCGTAATTAAATGGCTCAGACACAAGATGTATGTGGCAGGGTCTACAGACAATCACAGACTACGAAAGGACAACCAACCACGTTGCGGGAACCGACGTCTTGCTTCCAGACAAGCTAAACACCTTCTTCGCCTGCTTTGAGGATAACACAGTGCCACCGACGCGGCCCGCTACCAATGACTGCGGGCTCTCCTCCGACGTGAGTAAGACATTTAAGCATGTTAACCCTCGCTAAGGCTGCCGGCCCAGATGACATCCCTGGCCGCATCCTCAGAGCATGCGCAGACCAGCTGGCTGGAGCGTTTACGGATATATTCAATCTCTCCCTATCCCAGTCTGCTGTCCTCACATGCTTCAAGATGTACACCATTGTTCCTGTACCCAAGAAATAGCACCTCTAACCTACCTGACACCATAGACCCACTTCAATTTGCTTACTGCCCCAATAGATCCACAGACGATGCAATCGCCATCGCACCGCACACTGCCCTATCCCATCTGGACAAGAGGAATACCTATGTAAGAATGCTGTTCATTAACTCAGCATTCAACACCATAGTACCCTCCAAGCTCATCATTAAGCTCGAAGCCCTGGGTTTGAACCCCGCCCTGTGCAACTGGGTCCTGGACTACCTGACGGATCGCCCCCAGATGGTGAAGGTAAGGAAACAACACCTCCACTTCTCTGATCCCCCACAAGGATGCGTGCACAGCCCCCTCCTGTACTCCCTGTTCACCCATGACTGCATGGCCACGCATGCCTCCAACTCAATCATCAAGTTTGCAGACAACAGAACAGTCGAAAGGCCTGATTACCAACAATGACAAGACAGCCTACAGGTAGGAGTTGAGGGTCATGGGAGTGTGGTGCCAGGAAAATAACCTCTCCCCCAATGTCAACAAAACAAAGGAGCTGATCGTGACTTAGTACTTGGTGTCAAAACCCTTGTTGGCAATCACAGAGGTCAGACGTTTCTTGTAGTTGGCCACCAGGTTTGCACACATCTCAGGAGGGATTTTGTCCCACTCCTCTTTGCAGATCTTCTCCAAGTCATTAAGGTTTCGAGGCTGACGTTTGGCAACTCGAACCTTCAGCTCCATCCACAGATTTTCTATGGGATTAAGGTCTGGAGACTGGCAAGGCCACTCCAGGACCTTAATGTGCTTCTTCTTGAGCCACTCCTTTGTTGCCTTGGCCTTGTGTTTTGGGTCATTGTCATGCTGGAATACCCATCCACGACCAATTTTCAATGCCCTGGCTGAGGGAAGGAGGTTCTCACCCAAGATTTGACGGTACATGGCCCCCGTCCATCGTCCCTTTGAAGTTGTCCTATCCCCTTAGCAGAAAAACACCCCCAAAGCATAATGTTTCCACCTCCATGTTTGACGGTGGGGATGGTGTTCTTGGGGTCATAGGCAGCATTCCTCCTCCTCCAAACATGCCGAGTTGAGTTGATGCCAAAAAGCTCCATTTTGGTTTCATCTGACCACAACACTTTCACCCAGTTGTCCTCTGAATCATTCAGATGTTCATTGGCAAACTTCAGACGGGCATGTATACGTGCTTTCTTGTGCAGGGGGACCTTGCGGGCGCTGAAGGATTTCAGTCCTTCACTGCGTAGTGTATTACCAATTGTTTTCTTGGTGACTATGGTCCCAGCTGCCTTGAGATCATTGACAAGATCCCCCCATGTAGTTCTGGGCTGATTCCTCACCTTTCTCGTGATCATTGCAACTCCACGAGGTGAGAATGACAGTTCTTTTGTGTTTCTTCCATTTGCAAACAATCACACCAACTGTTGTCAACTTCTCACCAAGCTGCTTGGCGATGGTCTTGTAGCCCATTCCAGCCTTGTGTAGGTCTACAATCTTATCCCTGACATCCTTTGAGAGCTCTTTGGTCTTGGCCATGGTGGAGAGTTTGGAATCTGATTGATTGCTTCTGTGGACAGATATCTTTTACACAGGTAACAAACTGAGATTAGGAGCACTCCCTTTAAGAGTGTGCTCCTAATCTCAGGTCATTACCCGTATAAAAGACACCTGGGAGCCAGAACATTTTCTGATTGAGAGGGGGTCAAAAACTTATTTCCCTCATTAAAATGCAAATAAATTTATAACATTTTTGACATGCGTTTTTCTGGATTTTTTTGTTTGTTATTCCGTCTCTCACTGTTCAAATAACCCTACCATTAAAATTATAGACTGCACATTTATTTTGTCAGTGGGCATACGTACAAAATCAGCAGGGGATCAAATACTTTTTTCCCTCACTGTAGTACAGGTGCATTAAAGCTGGGACCAAGAGACTAAAAAACAGCTTCTATCTCAAGGCCATCAGACTGTTAAATAGCCATCACTAGCACATAAGAAGCTGCTGCCCTATACACATAGACTTGAAATCACTGGCCACTTTAATAATGGAACACTAGTCACTTTAATAATGTTTACAAATGTTACATTACTCATCTCATATGTAAACTCAGCAAAAAAAGAAACATCCCTTTTCAGGACCCTGTCTTTCAAAGACAATTCGTAAAAATCAAAATAACTTCACAGATCTTCATTGCAAATGGTCTAAACACTGTTTCCCATGTTTGTTCAATGAACCGTTAACAACTAATGAACATGCACCTGTGGAACGGTCGTTAAGACACTAACAACTTACAGACGGTAGGCAATTAAGGTCACAGTTATGAAAACTTAGGACACTAAAGAGGCCTTTCTACTGACTCTGAAAAACACCAAAGAAATATTCCCAGTGTCCCTGCTGATCTGTTTTGACCCCCCCTTTGTTCAGGGACACATTATTCAATTTGTTCCAGTCACATGTCTATGGAACTTGTTCAGTTTATGTATCAGTTGTTGAATCTTATTATGTTCATACAAATATTTCCACGTTAGGTTTGCTGAAAATAAATGCAGTTGACAGTGAGATGACTTTTTTTGATGAGTTTATATACTGTATTTGATTCTCTTCTACTGTATCTTAGTCTATGCCGCTCTGACATTGCTCATCCAAATATTGATGTATTCTAAATTCCATTCCTTTACTTAAGATTTGTGTGTATTGTTGTGAAATTGTTAGATATTACTTGTTAGATATTACTGCACTGCTGGAGCTAGAAACACAAGCATTTCGCTACGCCCACAATAACATCTGCTAAACAGATTTTTATTTGGATTTCATGTAATGGGACATACACAAAATATTCCAAAGGAAAATGAAAAAAATGACTTGTTTCATAAAATTCAAAAAGCAAAAGTGGTGCATGCATATGTATTCACCCCCTTTGCTACGAAGCCCCGAAATAAGATCTGGTGCAACCAATTACCTTCAGAAGTCACATAATTAGTTAAATAAAGTCCACCTGTGTGCAATTTGTCAGAAAGTGTCACATGATCTTTCACATCTTTCTCAGTATATATACACACCTGTTCTGAAAGGCCCCAGAGTCTGCAACACCACTAAGCAAGGAACACCATGAAGACTAAGGAGCTCTCCGAACAGGTTTGGGACAAAGTTGTGGAGAAGTACACATCAGGGTTGACTTCTAAACAAATATCAGAAACTTGAACATCCCACGGAGCACCATTAAATCCATTATAAAAAAATGGAAAGAATATGGCACCACAACAAACCGAGCAAGAGAGGGCCACCCACCAAAACTCACGGACCAGAGAGAGGCAGCAAAGAGACCAAAGATAACCCTGAAGGAACTGCAAAGCCCCACAGCGGAGATTGGAGTATCTGTCCATAGGACCCCTTTAAGCCGTACACTCCACAGAGCAGAGCTTTACGGAAGAGTGGCCAGAAAAAAGCCATTGCTTAAAAAACTTCTTAGGGCTAGTTGTCCCGCCAGTGGGACACCTGTCGACAACTTCCAGTGAAAATGGAGGGCACGCAATTCAAATAAATAATCATAAAAATTATAGATATTAAACATTTAGGTACATACAAGTGTCTTTTAAAAGCTTAAATTCTTGTTCATCTAACTGCATTGTCCGATTTACAATACAATTACAGCGAAAGCATGCCATGCGATGGTTTGAGGACGGCGCCCCACATCAAAATATTTCAATCAGCACAGGCTTCAGAAAATCACAAATAGTGATTAAATATTCACTTACTTTTTGAAAATCTTCCTCTGATTTGCAACCCAATGGGTCCCAGCTACAACATGCATCGGCCGTACGACAGTGCCATTGACCTCCAACCTGGAGCTCCTCTCCCCGGTTGTATAACCTCTCTCGCCCCGAGCAGGAGGCTATGGAGGGGTACATCCAGGATTCCCTGGCTGCAGGACATATCAGGCTTTTCTCTCCGGTATGTGCTGTTTTTTCTTTGTAAATAAAAAGGATGGGTCACTGAGGCCGTGTATAGACTTCCGTGGGTTGAATCATAGTACTGTGAAGAACCCCTTGCCACTCATCAGTTCTGCTTTTGCCCCCCTCCATGGTGCCACGGTGTTCACCAAATCAACCACCGGAATGCCTACCACCTTGTCCGTATCAGAGAGGGGGACGAGTGGAAAATGGCGTTCAACACACCTCTTGGACACTGAGTATTTGGTCATGTCTTTTGTTCTTACTAACACCCCTGCTGATTACCAGAACCCAGTCAATGATGTGCTGAGGGATGTGATTGGATGCTTCATTTTTGTCTTTTTGGATGACATTCTGATTTTTTCTAAGGACTCTGAGGCTCATCAGCAACACATTCTCCAACAGCTGTGGGAGAACACGCTTATTGTTAAAGCTGAGAAAGGTGAGTTCCATGCTGCCTCTGTCTTTCCTAGGTTATATTATTGCACAGGGACAGTTATGTATGGACCCTGCCAAAGTCATGGCGGTCAGAGTAGCCTGCGCCCTCTAACTTGACGCAGCTCCAGCATTTCCTGGGGTTTGCACATTTTTACATGTGACGTTTTATCTGTAACTACAGCCGTCTGGCAGCACCTCTCACCTCCACTCCGTTACACTGGACCCCTGAGGAAGAGGCAGCGTTCTGAGAACTCAAGCGTCGCTTCACTGCTGCTCCGGTCCTCACTCAGCCAGACCGAGAACTCCAGTTCATCGTGGAGGTGGATGCCTCCGATACCAGGGTAGGTGCTGTTCTGTCTTAACTTTCCCCCTCTGATCAGAAGCTCCACCCATGTGCATTCTTTTCCCGTAAGCTCTCACCCGCAGAGAGAAATGTTGACATCGGTAACCGGGAACTCCTGGCATTAAGCTGCCTCTTGACGAATGGCTCCACTGGCTGGAGGGCTCTGTACTCCCCTTCATCGTGTGGACCGACCACAACAACCTGTCCTACATCCAGACCACCAAACGTCTGAATTCCCGGCAAGCCAGGTGGGCCTTGTTCTTCGGTAGATTCAATTTCACACTCACTTATTGCCCGGTTCTAGGAATACCAAGCCTGCCGCAGTCTCCTGCTAGTTCACTGCCGACAACACTGGTTCCGAGCCAGATTCCATTGTGCCATCCACCTGCATCGTTGCCGCTGTCTCCTGGGAGATCGAGTCCCGTATCCGACAGGCTCAGGAGAACCAGCCTGACCCGGGTAACGGTCCTAGAAATTCTCTGATTGTTCCAGATTCTGTTCGCTATGATGTTCAGTGGGCCCATTCTACACACCTCACCTGTCACCCTGGTATGAACTGGACCCTCGCCTTCCTGTGTCAGCGCTTTTGATGGCCCACTATGGAGAGAGATGTCTGGGAGTTTGTCTCAGCCTGCTCGTTCTGTGCCCGGAACAAAACCTCCACTAAACCCACTACCGGTCTGCTTTGTCCTCTGCCCTACGCTGCGTGACTTCTGCTAACCCTTCCATCTGGAGTGCTCAGCTACCCTGTTTTGAAAATGCCCACATCACCCTCGTCAATTATGTCACCTTTGGAGTGTGCTCTGGGTTACCAACCCCCTCTGTCCATGACCATATACGTCATTGAGATCGTACCTGAAGGAAGGCCCAGGCTGCCCTTCTTCGTGGCCTCCGCAATGACCCAGTCCCAAGCCAAGCATCTCTGTGCCTCAGCTCCAGTCTACACCCCAGGCCAAAAGGTATGGCTCTCTTCGAAGTACCTGCCATTGAATGTGGCTTCTAAGAAACTTTCCCCCCGATTCATTGATTGTGTCATTAACCCCTCTGCTGTGCAACTGAAACGCACAGCCTCTCTCAGGATCTACTCTACCTTTCATATATCCCTGATTAAACCTGTCTGCTCCAGTCCCCTGTAGCAGCTCATCGATGACCGTCCTGCTTATACAGTCCGGCAGCTTCTGGACGTGCGCCATCGGGGTCGCGGCTGGGAAAATTGCGCACCACCCTATGGGACTCCAAATCACAGCCATTTCTGATACAGCCAGGAATTGAACCAGGGTCTGTAGTGATGCATCTAGCACTGAGATGCAGTGCCTTAGACCGCTGCGCTACTCGAGAGCCCAAATGAGTTGATGGCGGCAGATGAATGGCACGACAATGAGCCTCAAGATCTCATTATGGTGTCTCTGTGCATTCAAATTGTCATCGATAAAAAGCAATTGTATTCATTAGCTGTAGCTATTGCCTGCACATACCATAACCCCACCGTCACCATGGGGCACTCTGTTCACAATGTTGACATCAGCAAAGTGCTTTCAAACACAACACCACTTGGTTACCACTTGTAACCTTCCGGTTACTAGCCCAACGCTCTAACCACTAGGCTACCCTGCTGCCCTCTTCATGGATGAATCCTGGTAACCGAAAGGTTACAAGTTCAAATCCCTTAGCTGACAATGTACAAATGTTGTTCTTCCCTGAACAAGGCAGTTAACCCACTGTTCCTAGGCTGTTATTGAAAATAAGAATTTGGTCTTTACTGACTTGCCTAGTTAAATAAAGGTAAAATAAAAAGAGCACACTTCTCCATTGATGGTGAGCATTTGACCTCTGAAGTCAGTTACAATGCCAAACTGCACTCAGGTTGAGATCCTAGTGAGGATGCTGAGATGATTTATGCAGAATTTCTTTGGTTGTGCAAACCCAGTTTCCTCAGCTGTCCAGGTGGCTGGTCTCCAACGATCCCACAGGTGAAGAAGCCAGATGTAGAGGTCCTGGGCTCGCGTGGTCTGCGGTTGCGAGTCCGGTTAGATGTACTGCCAAATTCTCTAATATTCAATTCTCTGGTGGACATTCCTGCCGTCAGCATGCCAATTGCACGTTCACTTGAGACATTTGTGGCGGCATGTGACAAAACTGCACATTTTAGAGTGTCGACAGCAAAAGGTGCACCTGTATAATGATCATTCTGTTTAATCAGCTTCTTGATATGCCACACCTGTCAGGTGGATGCATTATCTTATCTGCACTAACAGGGAAATACGTTTGTGTGTATGGAACATTTCTGGGATATTTTATTTCAGCTCATGAAACATGGGACCAACACTTTACATGTTGCTTTAATATTTTTGTTTAGTATATGAGGTTATTTTTGAGCTCTCCTAGCTGTGCTGTTGAGGAACTAGAGCAAGCACACTTGAGGTTGTTTTGTTAGGAACACAGACCTGTATTCCCGCCTCACACAATTGCTGTTGTTCACATAATCCAAAAACGGTCCATTATAAACCACAATCTGGGTCAGGTGGGCATCATGTGAAGGCTTGTTCTACTGTCAACATGACTACCTAAGTTATAAATACGATCTCCACAAGGCAATTCAGAGAAGCAGATTGTAATTTTGGCGTGCATAGGATGGAATTCAGATGGGTGTTCCGCTGTGAATTTTTATGTGCTGTGCTCAAGTTCAGAAAGTCTGTCAGTCAAAACCCATACAATGCTGTGAAGCGGAGACCCTGAGGTCATTTATAGCATGTTACTGTACAGCCACTGCGTTTCAATTTAGTTGCTCATCAGTGTCCAAATCTGCCATTTATGACCCGGATACGGATACAAGTGTAAAAGGGTTCATGTTCTCTGAACTATTTGAGAACATTCCCAATGTCAAACCAGCTCGAAAACATTCCTAGAACATTACAAAAAATGTTATTTAAATGTAACCATGTTTGAACTTTTAGGAAACGTCTGTTAAGGTAATAAAATGCCAAGAAAATGATGTTTTTTGTCAAGTTCCTTAAATGTGTTGAGAATGTTCCAAATCCAAGCAACTATCCTGCATCATTCTTAGAAAGTTGTGGGGAGGTTGTCTGCAAAATAACCATAGGACAACCAAGCTCTTAAAAACACAGAACGTTACGGACTAATGGGGAAGACAGGCGTTAAAGCGTGAACATTCTCTTTGAGTCTCTTCACTGAATGTGGTGGGTGAAATTTTGCCCATCTGTTGTGATGAGCTTTCTCACATCACACATGCAGGAGAGTAGTCCCCTACTTTCACTTTATTATGGTAGGGACCAGAAACACATTGCCCTTAGAGGGGAAAAAGCTGTTTTTCTGGGTTTTACGGATCTTTCATTTCCCATCATTTTCCCAGCGTGTCCCTGACATTTCCAATACATAAAAGTTGTGATGCGCAGCGCTAAGCAGCGGCCTGGCCAGGCACCGATGGAGAGGATTTTTAATATCCCAGGCCAAGCAGAGTAGAGCAAGAGGCAGTCCTGTCCTGTAAGGCCAGTAGGAAGGCTCCTTGGGAGTTATCATGCTGTTTGTCTTGTGCTGCTGGCAGGGAGAGATTCAACTTGAAAGGGCAACGCATGCCTCCCTTAGGGCCACAGCAAAACAGTTAGAGAAATGGACACTGAAAGGATTTCATGTAAGTGGAAGCAATGTTGGCTGAGTAGGATACACCACTCTTACTACCTTTATGATGACATATACCTTGTCACTCTTGGCCACAGATTGACTGGTCCGGGCCTGACTGTTTTCCCAGATTAAATAGCCTTTTTAATAGTGACTCTGAGGAGCTCTAGTACGAGGTAGTGAAGTGCTCAGATGGCAGTGAACGACAAAGCTAATTAAGCATATTATCTCCCTGAGGTGGCTAGAGGAAGTCCATCTGCTTCATACGGGAGGTCATTAAGTGACGTGTCTTTGTTCAGCAGGCCTACAGTACTGCGCCTTGATTCACTACATCGGCGTTCCAACACGTGAAGGGGATACATTAAATGGAATGGGCTTACCTTGCAGTGTTTGAGCTATTGGCTAATGGAGTCAGGGCCATTCTCCAAGATTTGCGATAACATTTTTCTGAGAGGGAGAAGAAAATGTCTGTTCTCTCTCTCCCTCCTTATCAATCACACACAGGAAAAATAAATGGTTTCCTCATGCATTCTGCTATCATTGTCAAATGGACTGGTTGATTTGGAATAGGGTCCTTTTGAAATGAAGGGAAGGATCTATTGGCATTGGGTGGCAAATGGCCCTCACCAACCTGTATGTACCTTTTAGAAGACTTGCAGTCATTTTTTCTGCACGTCTTATTATATTGCTTCATTGATGAAGCACTGTGTTGTCACCATCAATTTGCTTATTAAACAAACAGGGGTGCAGATGATGTTGTGGCCTGTCTGCTGCACATACTCCTTGAACATCTGGAGGCCCCTGGGAACTAAGCCAGGATCCTTTTTGTGTTCTTCAGCTCAGCATTTAACACCATACAAAGGCATAGAATGATGGAAAACCCACCAACCTTCACGGCTATTCACGTCTCATTAAATGGATCCACAGTTTCCTCAACCACAGACCCCAGGCCATAAGATTGGAAGGCAAAACATCCCCACTGGTCAACACCAATTCTGGCACCCCCAGGGGTGTGTTCTGAGCCCCTTCCTGTAAACGTAACGTTATGACTGCAACTACTGTTCACTGAAGGAACATACTATCGATTTCGGTTGAAGGATCTACAGGATCGACTTCCCTGGTCTGTTCAATATACGTGCATAAATCTCGCACCTGACACAGGGCATGTAACCTCTGTTGCTCTTCAGAAGCAAAGGGAGGAAGTGAAAAGAGAAATGTCTCAAAAGCTTAAAAACCTGTAGGAACCTTGACTTTCGGGGCGAAGGCCTCATTTGGACACCACGTCATCTTAAAGTTGCCCAGGGCGAACTGAGTACAGGAAGGGTTTACGGATAATGCGTGGAGTTCCCCAACATGTTTAGCCAAAGCCATGAGCAGGGAGGTTTTGTAGGAGAGTATCGACTCCAGAGGCTCAAACGGGCCCGCACACAATGCCTCCAAAACCAGCGCCAAGTTCCATGAGGGCGCAATAGGTGAGCCCCCGGTGAGGCACCTTCAATTCCAACATGACACTCTAAGATATGTACACTTTTAACGTGGAGAATGCGTATCCCTGCTCAACAAGCTCTTGTAGGAACATGAGGATTTCCCTCACAGAGCACGGAAAAGGAACAATTCCTTTATCTTGGCTCAAAAGCTTGCTATTTATAGGCATAAAGCCCTCTCGTGGAGGGCGCCCTTGCAGACTGAACGGTAGCAATAACATTTGGAGGTGAAACCCTAGCCATCACATTAGCCCTCTCAGGGGCCAGGCCCATAGGAACCAAATCTCTGGCCTCGTACCAAACCTGTCCATGTGCCTGGGACAACAGGTCTCTGCGCAACGGGAGTTGCCACAAGTTCCCGCCTAGGAAGTGAACAATCTCTGCAAACCGAGGCTGCATGGACCAAGGGGAGCTACAAGAATGCATGATAAGCCCTCCCGGCGCACCCTCTCCAACGTGGGCTGAATCCCAACCACTGGCGGAAATGCGTAAAGGAGGCTCCAAGGCTACTGGTGCGCCAGAGCATCCGTTCCCAATGGAGAACTCGGTTCCCTAATCAAGAAAAATAGATGACACTACGCATTTTCTCGCAACGCGTAAAGACCTACGCCGGCCCTGCCGAACCGCTGCCATATCTGGGCAACCACCCAGGTGCCCAGAAACGTGCACTGCTGAAGTGAGAGCAAATGCGCACTCACTCACAGCAACAGGGAGTGAGCTAAGGTGAGGAGGGGGAGGGACCGAGTTCCCTCCTGTCTGTTGATGTATGCCACCTTCGTCATGTTGTCGGATCTGAACAGCACATGCTGGCCCGACAAACGTGGGAGAAGGCGCCTGAGAGCTAAGTACACCGTCAGAAGTTCAATACTCCACAAATTGGCACAGTCCATACTCCCCAAATTGAGTAACCCTTGCACAGTGCACCCCACCCTTCGGGGGACATGTCTGTCATTACCACCTTGCGGGACAACACCTGGCCCATGACAACCCCTTGTGACAGCAGCCAGGGATCCCTCCACTGGGGAAGTGCTCGAAGGCATATCAGGGACACCTGAATCGACCGTCTTAGCTGGCGAGATGCATCCAGGCACGTTGCTAGCACCCAGCGCTGGAATGGCCGCATCAATACTAGTCCCAGGGGAATGAATACTATCATAGAAGCCAGAGGAACCACTCGTGTTGCCTGTTTCTGGAGCAGAGAGAATATTTCCTCCCTTAATACTGGGGTTGAGGCCAGGGGAACAGTCGATGTGAAGACCCCGCAAAAACATGGAGGGTATACAACAAATTGTAGCCTGTACCCCGACATTACTATTCGCATTAATCAGATCAACACTGCGCATGTGCACCCCTCGTGGACTGGGAGAAATATGTTTTTTTTTCATTAAAAAAAAATCTCCACCACTATTGGCAACCTTGTGTCTAAATGAGGAGGAGGGACATGTTTTACTGAACTCACGTGGAATACACAACACTCTTGAAATCCAAAAACAGTGAACCAATGTGTTTAGGGGCAAACGTTTGCCTGAAGCCCGGTCCACTCTGGGTTGTGGGTACTGTTGTAAACATGGGTGTTTAGGCCGGCTGGCAAGGAAGGACCCGATCCCATGCCACCCCCCATCCCCGAGCTAGGTACGTTGGGGCTGTATCCTTCCCCGCACCATGGCAGGACCATCTCGCACCTGGTTGGCGGTGCTTGTGCCGGGCACACTGGCGTCGTGCCTGGGAACTAGGCCAGTCCAACCTGGTGCTGGGACTGGTCCTGGGGCAGCCCACTTAGCCGGCGGAACTCCACCTGTCGGCCTTCCGGAAGGTGTCCCCCCTGGCATCCTCAAAGGACCTCCGAAGGAGAAAAGCACACAGTGCCTCTTCCTGCTTCTTTTTGGCCTCAAACCCAATAAGAGATATCTCCAGTGCATTTGCTTCTTGGGCCAGTATAGTTAGGCCCTGTCCAGAACAATCCCTAACCGCTCACCCCTAGATCTGAAACAACTTGATAGGTGAAAGCAATAAGGTGAATGCACTTTAAAGTAAATCTCAGCTCTGTTAAAAGTACACTCAAGAAAATCTAGTGATTCAGGAGTATCATTAAAACAGGTTAATATGCCCCACCAACATTAGACCACTATACAGAAAGCCATTACATGTTTTCATAAGTCAATTAAATCAATGGTTAAAGAATTGTCAAATTAACTGATAACTGACACAGACATGGTGGTGTAGCAGGAAGATCTGAACGCCATGAACCAAGTTAATTTCCCAGGTGAGGATAATAATAATTACTGTATAAATGATATAAAAATATACATATATTTAACCTTTATTTAACTAGGCAAGTCAGTTAAAAAAAATCTTATTTACAATGACTGCCTACCCTGGCCAAACCCGGACGACGCTGGGCCAATTGTGCGTTGCCCTATGGGACTCCCAATCACGGACGGATGTGAAACAGCCTGGATTCGAACTGTAGTGTCGCTTCTTGCACTGAGATGCAGTGTCTTAGACCACTGCGCCGCTCGGGAGTGGCCACAATGTAATCATATGTCATGGTGTGTCAAATATGTTATTAAAAGCACTCTGTGTCTGTGTGTTTGTGTGAGTATCCCTAATCTTGCCAACAGACAAAAGGAGCTGTGAATGGATCAGTGGTTCACCAATCAGGGCCTTGATGGGCTTGGCAACCGTTATAAGGCCTGATGGAATATTCTCATAACCCTCATTACTGGAGACATGAATGTTCTTGCAACGTCCCAGAAAGTACATCTAGAACATTAATGTTGTATATTCTGAGAACACTGTAATCACGATCTAGATAAGTTCATACATTAAATGAATGTTCTGCTAACTTTAACATCAAAACATGCTAAAAGGGTTCTCATGAGGTTTTTGCTAAACATGCAACAATTTCAACAATTTTACTGAGTTACAGTTCATGTAACGAAATCAGTAAATAAATCAATAAATAAAATAGGCCCTAATCTATGTATTTCACATGACTGGGTAGTCAAAAGGGCTTTATTACAGACATAAATACTCCTCAGTTTCATCAGTTGTCCGGGTGGCTGGTCTCAGACGATCCTGCAAGTGTCGAAGCCGGATGTGGAGGTCCTGGGCTGGTGTGGTCTGTGGCTGCGAGGCTGGTTGGACGTAATGCCAAATTCCCTAAAATTAACATTAAATTCACTGGCAACACCTCTGGTGGACATTCTTGAGGCAGCATGCCAATTTCACGCTCCCTCAAAACTTGAGACATCTGTGGCATTGTGTTGTGTGACAGAACTGCACATTTTAGAGTGGCCTTTTATTGTTCCCAGCACAAGGTCCAACTGTGTAATGATCATGCTGTTTAATCAGCTGAATGAATTAATGAAATGTTATTTGTGTCAAATCGCCAATTGGCAACCCATCCCTTATGGGATTAATTGACACATAAACAAACATTACAATAATTCACTATGGTAATTAAATTAGAATTATTTTTCCGGCGTTAAGAGTGAAAAAAAGAGTGAAAAAAAATTCTTGCAATACATAATAGTAAATAAGATTATCCAAACAATAATTACGTCCCAAGAACAGTCCCTAGAACAGTCAAAATAATATACAGTATCTTTCAAAAGTTTGGGGTCACTTTGAAAATTCATTGTTTTTGATAGTAAAGCGAATTTTTTTGCCCATTAAAATAACATCAAGGCCAGCATCCTGGAGTCGCCTCTTCACTGTTGACATTGAGACTGGTGTTTTGCGGGTACTATTTAATGAAGCTGCCAGTTGAGGACTTGTGAGGCATCTGTTTCTCAAACTAGACACTCTAATGTACTTGTCCTCTTGCACCCAGGCCTTCCAATCCTCTTTCTATTCTGGTTAGCGCCAGTTTGTGCTGTTCTGAAGGGAGTAGTACACAGTGTTATACAAGATCTTCAGTTTCTTGGCAATTTCTCGCATGGAATAGCCTTCTATTCTCAGAACAATAATAGACTGACGAGTTTCAGAAGCAAGGCCTTTGATGGGCAAAAAAGTAGCCAAGTTACTTCCGGCGCCGACAGAGATGGCCGCCTCGCTTCGCGTTCCTAGGAAACTATGCAGTTTTTTGTTTTTTTTACGTGTTATTTCTTACATTAGTACCCCAGGTCATCTTAGGTTTCATTACATACAGTCGAGAAGAACTACTGAATATAAGATCAGCGTCAACTCACCATCAGTACGACCAAGAATATGTTTTTCGCGACGCGGATCCTGTGTTCTGCCTCTCAAACAGAACAACGGAGTGGATCCCATGCAGCGACCCAAAAAAACGACTCCGAAAAAGATGGAAACGAGGCGGTCTTCTGGTCAGACTCCGGAGATAGGCACACCGTGCACCACTCCCTAGCATTCTTCTTGCCAATGTCCAGTCTCTTGACAACAAGGTTGATGAAATCCGAGCAAGGGTAGCATTCCAGAGGGACATCAGAGACTGTAACGTTCTTTGCTTCACGGAAACATGGCTCACTGGAGAGACACTTTCCGAGGCGGTGCAGCCAACGGGTTTCTCCACGCATCGCGCCGACAGAAACAAACATCTTTCTGGTAAGAAGAGGGGCGGGGGCGTATGCCTTATGGCCAACAAGACATGGTGTGATGAAAGAAACATACAGGAACTCAAATCCTTCTGTTCACCTGATTTAGAATTCCTCACAATCAAATGTAGACCGCATATCTACCAAGAGAATTCTCTTCGATTATAATCACAGCCGTATATATCCCCCCCCCCAAGCAGACACATCGATGGCTCTGAACGAACTTTATTTAACTCTTTGCAAACTGGAAACCATTTATCCGGAGGCTGCATTCATTGTAGCTGGGGATTTTAACAAGGCTAATCTGAAAACAAGACTCCCTAAATTTTATCAGCATATCGATTGCGCAACCAGGGGTGGAAAGACCTTGGATCATTGTTACTCTAACTTCCGCGACGCATATAAGGCCCTGCCCCGCCCCCCTTTCGGAAAAGCTGACCACGACTCCATTTTGTTGATCCCTGCCTACAGACAGAAACTAAAACAAGAGGCTCCCACGCTGAGGTCTGTCTAACGCTGGTCCGACCAAGCTGACTCCACACTCCAAGACTGCTTCCATCACGTGGACTGGGATATGTTTCGTATTGCGTCAGATAACAATATTGAGGAATACGCTGATTCGGTGTGCGAGTTCATTAGAACGTGCGTTGAAGATGTCGTTCCCATAGCAACGATTAAAACATTCCCTAACCAGAAACCGTGGATTGATGGCAGCATTCGCGTGAAACTGAAAGCGCGAACCACTGCTTTTAATCAGGGCAAGGTGTCTGGTAACATGACCGAATACAAACAGTGCAGCTATTCCCTCCGCAAGGCTATCAAACAAGCTAAGCTTCAGTACAGAGACAAAGTAGAATCTCAATTGGATCAGACACAAGAGGCATGTGGCAGGGTCTACAGTCAATCACGGACTACAGGAAGAAATCCAGCCCAGTCACGGACCAGGATGTCTTGCTCCCAGGCATCCTGAATAACTTTTTTGCCCGCTTTGAGGACAATACAGTGCCACTGACACGGCCTGCAACGAAAACATGCGTTCTCTCCTTCACTGCAGCCGAGGTGAGTAAGACATTTAAACGTGTAAACCCTCGCAAGGCTGCAGGCCCAGACGGCATCCCCAGCCGCGCCCTCAGAGCATGCGCAGACCATCTGGCCGGTGTGTTTACGGACATATTCAATCAATCCCTATACCAGTCTGCTGTTCCCACATGCTTCAAGAGGGCCACCATTGTTCCTGTTCCCAAGAAAGCTAAGGTAACTGAGCTAAACGACTACCGCCCCGTAGCACTCACTTCCGTCATCATGAAGTGCTTTGAGAGACTAGTCAAGGACCATATCACCTCCACCCTACCTGACACCCTAGACCCACTCCAATTTGCTTACCGCCCAAATAGGTCCACAGACGATGCAATCTCAACCACACTGCACACTGCCCTAACCCACCTGGACAAGAGGAATACCTATGTGAGAATGCTGTTCATCGACTACAGCTCGGCATTCAACACCATAGTACCCTCCAAGCTCGTCATCAAGCTCGAGACCCTGGGTCTCGACCCCACCCTGTGCAACTGGGTACTGGACTTCCTGACGGGCCGCCCCCAGGCGGTGAGGGTAGGCAACAACATCTCCTCCCCGCTGATCCTCAACACTGGGGCCCCACAAGGGTGCGTTCTGAGCCCTCTCCTGTACTCCCTGTTCACCCACGACTGCGTGGCCACGCACGCCTCCAACTCAATCATCAAGTTTGCGGACGACACAACAGTGGTAGGCTTGATTACCAACAACGACGAGACGGCCTACAGGGAGGAGGTGAGGGCCCTCGGAGTGTGGTGTCAGGAAAATAACCTCACACTCAACGTCAACAAAACTAAGGAGATGATTGTGGACTTCAGGAAACAGCAGAGGGAACACCCCCCTATCCACATCGATGGAACAGTAGTGGAGAGGGTAGCAAGTTTTAAGTTCCTCGGCATACACATCACAGACAAACTGAATTGGTCCACTCACACAGACAGCATCGTGAAGAAGGCGCAGCAGCGCCTCTTCAACCTCAGGAGGCTGAAGAAATTCGGCTTGTCACCAAAAGCACTCACAAACTTCTACAGATGCACAATCGAGAGCATCCTGGCGGGCTGTATCACCGCCTGGTACGGCAACTGCTCCGCCCTCAACCGTAAGGCTCTCCAGAGGGTAGTGAGGTCTGCACAACGCATCACCGGGGGCAAACTACCTGCCCTCCAGGACACCTACACCACCCGATGTTACAGGAAGGCCATAAAGATCATCAAGGACATCAACCACCCGAGACACTGCCTGTTCACCCCGCTATCATCCAGAAGGCGAGGTCAGTACAGGTGCATCAAAGCTGGGACCGAGAGACTGAAAAACAGCTTCTATCTCAAGGCTATCAGACTGTTAAACAGCCACCACTAACATTGAGTGGCTGCTGCCAATACACTGACACTGACACTGACACTGACTCAACTCCAGCCACTTTAATAATGGGAATTGATGGGAAACCTTATATAATGTTACTTACCCTACATTATTAATCTCATATGCATACGTATATACTGTACTCTATATCATCGACTGCATCCTTATGTAATACATGTATCACTAGCCACTTTAAATATGCCACTTTGTTTACATACTCATCTCATATGTATATACTGTACTCGATACCATCTACTGTATCTTGCCTATGCTGCTCTGTACCATCACTGATTCATATATCCTTATGTACATATTCTTACACTGTGTATAAGACAGTAGTTTTGGAATTGTTAGTTAGATTACTTGTTGGTTATTACTGCATTGTCGGAACTAGAAGCACAAGCATTTCGCTACACTCGCATTAACATCTGCTAACCATGTGTATGTGACAAATAAAATTTGATTTGATTTGATTCTGGCCATTTTGAGCCTGTAATCGAACCCACAAATGCAGATGCTCCAGATACTCAACTAGTCTAAAGAAGGCCAGTTTTATTGCTTCTTTAATCAAAACAACAGTTTTCAGCTGTGGTAACATAATTGCAAAAGGTTTTTCTAATGATCCATTAGCCTTTTAAAATGATAAACTTTGATTAGCTAACACAACGTGCCATTGGAACACAGGAGAGATGGTTGCTGATAATGGGGCTATGAAAATAAGTTTCTATTTACTCCTGAGATACCCTAAAATGTAATCAAACTATAGCATTTCTTACGGGAAGAAGTATGTTCAATAGGAAACCAATTTTAGCAGGTGCGTCCTGTCTTAATAGCGCACGCAAACATGAATTTCCAAGACTGTGTCCCTTTACTAAAAGTGATATTTCATATTCGTTTTTGAAGTTACAAGGACAGAGGTCAGGGCTTTGTGATGGCCACTCCAAAACCTTGACTTTGCTTTCCTTAATAAGCCATTTTGCCACAACTTTGGAAGTATGCTTGGGGTCATTGTCCATTTGGAATATATCCACATAATTTTCCCCCTCATGATGCCATCTATTTTGTGAAGTGCACCAGCCCCTCCTGCAGCAAAGCACCCCCACAACATGATGCTGCGCCCCCATCCTTCACAGTTGGGATGGTGTTCTTCGGCTTGCAAGCCTCCCCCTTTTTCCTCCAAACATAACAATGGTCATTATTGCCAAACACTTCTATTTCTGTTTCATCAGACCAGAGAACGTTTCTCCAAAAAGTACGGTCTTTGTCCCCATGTGCAGTTGCAAACTGTAGTCTGGCGTTTTTATGGTGGCTTTGGAGCAGTGGCTTCTTCCTTGCTGAGCGGCCTTTCAGGTTATGTCAAAATAGGACTTGTTTTACTGTGGATATAGAGTAGACACTTATGTACCCGTTTCCACCAGCATCTTCACAAGGTCCTTTAATGTTGTTCTGGGATTGATTTGCACTTTTCGCATCAAAGTACATTCACGTGTCCTTCCTGAGCGGTATGACGGCTGCGTGGTCCCATGGTGTTTATACTTGCGTACTGTTTGTACAGATGAACGTGGTACCTTCAGGCGTTTGGAAATTGCTCCCAAGTATGAACCAGACTTGTGGAGGTCTACCGTTTTTTTCTGAGGTCTTGGCTGATTTCTTTTGATTTTCCCATGATGTCAAGCAAAGAGGCACTGAGTTTGAAGGTAGTCCTTGAAATACATCCACAGGTACACCTCCCAATTAACTCAAACTATGTCAAACTCAAACTAGCCTATCAGAAGCTTCTAAAGCCATGACATCATTTTCTGGAATTTTCCAAGCTGTTTAATAAAGGCACAGTCATCTTAGTGTATGTAAACTTCTGACCCACTGGAAATGTGATACAGTGAATTGTAAGTGAAATAATCTGTCTGTAAACAACAAAAAAGGACTTGTGTCATGAACAAAGTAGATGTCCTAACCGACGTACCAAAATATAGCTTGTTAAAAACTTCTTAGGGCTGCAATCCTGTTAACGGGATCGATATGACAACAGCCAGTGAAAGTGCAGGGCACCAAATTCAAAACAACAGAAATCTCATAATTAAAATTCCTCAAACATACATGTATCTTATACCGTTTTAAAGGTAATCTTGTTGTTAATCCCACCACAGTGTCCGATTTCAAATAGGCTTTACAGCGAAAGCACCACTAACGATTATGTTAGGTCACCACCAACTCACAGAAAAACACAGCCATTTTTCCAGCCAAAGAGAGGAGTCACAAAAAGCACAAAGAGATCAAATGAATCACTAACCTTTGATGATTTTCATCAGATGACACTCATAGGACTTCATGTTACACAATACATGTAGGTTTTGTTTGATAAATTTCATATTTATATTTAAAGAATCTCAGTATACATTGGCGCGTTAGGTTTACTAGTTACAAAAACATCCGGTGATATTGCAGAGAGCTACATCATTTTTACAGAAATACTAATTATAAATGTCGATGAAAATACAATTGTTAGACATGGAAATATAGATATACCTCTCCTTAATGCAACCGCTGTTTCAGATTTCAAAAAAACAAACCATGAAATAACCTGAGAACAGCGCTCAGAAGTTTCTTTTTTATCCGCCATGTTTGAGTCAACAGAAATCAGAAATAACATTATAAATAATCCCTTACCTTTGATGATCTTCATCAGAATGCACTCCCAGGAATCATAGTTCCACAATAAATGTTTGATTTGTTCGATAATGTCCATCATTTATGTCCATGTAGCTACTTTTGTTAGGGCGTTTAGTACACAAATCCAAACGCTCGTGCATGTCCACCTGAACGACTGACGAAAACTTCAAAAAGTTATATTACAGGTCGAAGAAACTTGTCAAACTAAGTATAGAATCAATCTTTAGGATGTTTTATCATAAATCTTCAATAACGTTCCAACCGGAGAATTCCATTGTCTGTAGAAAAGCCATGGAACGCAGGTCGCTATCATGTGAAATGCGCATGACCAGGACCTGGCTCTCTGCCAGACCACTGACTCAAAGAGCTCTCATCCGGCCCCACATCACAGTAGAAGCCTCATTCAAGTTTCTAAAGACGGTTGACATCTAGTGGAAGCCTTAGGAAGTGCAACATAACCAATATCCCACTGTGTATTCAATAGGGGCTGGTTTGAAAATCGACCAACCTCAGATTTCCCACTTCCTGTTTGGATTTCTTCTCAGGTTTTTGCCTGCCATATGAGTTCTGTTATACTCACAGACATCATTCAAACAGTTTTAAAAACTTCCGAGTGTTTTCTATCCAATACTAATAATAATATGCATATATTAGCAACTGGAACTGAGGAGCAGGCTGTTTACTCTGGGCACTTTTCATCCAAGTTCCTCAATACTGTCCCTTCAGCCATAAGAATTAACAAATGATTTGTGGAGTCATTGAAAAACAAGTTAATGACTCCAACCTTTAATGACTCCAACTTCCAACAACTGTACATACATACATACATACATACATACATACATACATACATACATACATACATACATACATACATACATACACACACACACATACACACATACATACATACATACATACAGTGCCTTGCGAAAGTATTCGGCGCCCTTGAACTTTGCAACCTTTTGCCACATTTCAGGCTTCAAACATAAAGATATAAAACTGTATTTTTTTTGTAAAGAATCAACAACAAGTGGGACACAATCATGAAGTGGAACGACATTTATTGGATATTTCAATTTTTTTTAACAAATCAAAAACTGAAAAATTGGGCGTGCAAAATTATTCAGCCCCCTTAAGTTAATACTTTGTAACGTTTTGCATTGTTGCCAAAAAGTTCAATTTTGGTTTCATCTGACCAGAGCACCTTCTTCCACATGTTTGGTGTGTCTCCCAGGTGGCTTGTGGCAAACTTTAAACAACCCTTTTTCTGGATATCTTTAAGAAATGGCTTTCTTCTTGCCACTCTTCCATAAAGGCCAGATTTGTGCAATATACGACTGATTGTTGTCCTATGGACAGAGTCTCCCACCTCAGCTGTAGATCTCTGCAGTTCATCCAGAGTGATCATGGGCCTCTTGGCTGCATCTCTGATCAGTCTTCTCCTTGTATGAGCTGAAAGTTTGGAGGGGCGGCCAGGTCTTGGTAGATTTGCAGTGGTCTGATACTCCTTCCATTTCAATATTATCGCTTGCACAGTGCTCCTTGGGATGTTTAAAGCTTGGGAAATCTTTTTGTATCCAAATCCGGCTTTAAACTTCTTCACAACAGTATCTCGGACCTGCCTGGTGTGTTCCTTGTTCTTCATGATGCTCTCTGCGCTTTTAACGGACCTCTGAGACTATCACAGTGCAGGTGCATTCATACGGAGACTTGATTACACACAGGTGGATTGTATTTATCATCATTAGTCATTTAGGTCAACATTGGATCATTCAGAGATCCTCACTGAACTTCTGGAGAGAGTTTGCTGCACTGAAAGTAAAGGGGCTGAATTAATTTTGCACCCCCAATTTTTCAGTTTTTGATTTGTTAAAAAAGTTTGAAATATCCAATAAATGTCGTTCCACTTAATGATTGTGTCCCACTTGTTGTTGATTCTTCACAAAAAAATACAGTTTTATATCTTTATGTTTGAAGCCTGAAATGTGGCAAAAGGTCGCAAAGTTCAAGGGGGCCGAATACTTTCGCAAGGCACTGTATACACATACAGAAATACATACATACATATATACATACACACTGCATATATACACATACATACATACATATCATATAGAGATGAATAAATACAGAAGTAAATGAACAAAATAAACAGAAGTCACTTGAACCCAGTCTGGCACAAAGAGAATATTAATAAGGGAGACGAGCCTATACAGAATCTACATACACACATACCATTTACCACATAGAAGCTTCAATACAGCTTCTTGATATGCCACACTTGTCAAGTGGATGGATTATTTTGGTGAAGGAGAAACACTAAAAGGGATGTAAACAAGTTTGTGCACAATGAACATTTCTGGATCTTTTATTTAAGCTCATGAAACATGAGACCAACACTTTACATGTTCATTTATATATATTTTGCAGTATAGAATGTTCCCCTAACTAACAGAAAACTGGACACTCAAACATGAAGGGAACATTACGGGTAACATTACAAAAACGTTCTCTCTCCTTAGAATTGTTAACTGGGCTGACTGTTTTATCTGCTGGGTGTAGGGACATTTTCTTTTGGTATTGTAAATATTATGAATGGGTGTATGGGTATTTTGGTGGTCTGTATTTCAATGTACAAGCATGTGGAAATGAATTTCCTCCTTGGAGGACAATAACATCTAATCTAACAGTTTGTCTTGTGTGGATTAGCCTACATTTTTATGCACTGCATGGTGGCTTGCAGAAAGACTGGGAAACGCTGACTGCTGTTACCGTGTGGCAGTCTCAAGAACCAAGGACTTATTTCAGAAATGTTTTACACCCTGCAAGATTGTTATTGTGAAATGTATTCATAGGCTTTTTGTGTTTGTTCACTTAGGATTCATTTATTTAAACTAGATAGCATGTCCAATCAGACGATGCAAGCTTCATGCATGGCCATGTGAAAACAAAGGGTTTGAGAGAGAAATATTACCAGTAGAACATTTTTTGTCTGAAGTAACCACAAGGGTGCATGCTCAGCCCCCTCCTGTACGCTCTGTTCACCCATGACTGCGTGGCCCGTCAGGAAGTCCAGGACCCAGATGCACAGGGCGGGGTTCAGACCCAGGGCCCCGAGCTTAGTGATGAGCTTGGAGGGTACTATGGTGCTGACTGCTGAGCTATAGTCAATGAACAGCATTCTTACATAGGTATTCCTCTTGTCCAGATGGGATAGAGCAGTGTGCAATGTGATGGCGATTGCATCGTCTGTGGATCTATTGGGGCGGTAAGCAAATTGAAGTGGGTCTAGGGTGTCAGGTAGGGTAGAGATGATATGATCCTTAATTAACCTCTCAAAGCACGTCATGATGACAGAAATGAGTGCTCCGGGGCGAATAGTCATTTAGTTCAGTTTCCTTTGCTTTCTTGGGTACAGGAACAATGGTGGACTTCTTGAAGCAAGTGGGGACAGAAAACTGCAGTGGTTTATGTTTATATTTACCTCATTATAAGAATGTGGCATTTACCAAAGGGATCAGAGACTGGCGGTGAAATGGTGTGTGCACTATTTGCTGCTGGGTTTGGGTTGTGTTATGAGCCGGACCAGGGAGGCAGATAATACTGTGGAGTTGGTGTGTCTGTTCAAACTGCTGTCACTCTGTTTGGGTTAGGTGGGTGGGCCCTGCCCGACAGACTGGATCAGAGAAGAACAGGGATTCTAGACTTTATACCCTGAGTTCCCTTTACAGCTAATGGAAGCCATTCATTAGAGCTGTCTATAACATGTAGGTAGGCTGCAACCAATGACTGTACATATGAATGGAGAAAGCCATCTATCACGTGACACCCTATGCCATATGTAAAGACTCAATAGAGCCAAATGTAAAGACTCATTAGAGCCAAATGTAAAGACTCAATAGAGCCAAATGTAAAGACTCAATAGAGCCAAATGTAAAGACTCAATAGAGCCAAATGTAAAGACTCAATAGAGCCAAATGTAAAGACTCAATAGAGCCAAATGTAAAGACTCAATAGAGCCAAATGTAAAGACTCAATAGAGCCAAATGTAAAGACTCAATAGAGCCAAATGTAAAGACTCATTGAAGCCAAATGAAGTCGGTTAAGACGGCGTCTCATTAGATCATTACATCTGGCATTGTCCCCATGTAGCTTGTTTCTGGTCACAGGTGTTTAGCAGTGTTTTGGTTATTTGGAAAGCCAAATCAATCAACAATATAATAATACTCCTAGGAAAAATATAAATCTTTAACTTACAATCAATGCAATTAGAAAGGTTCAAAATGAATGAAAGACATCACAGTTGAAAAATATATGACACGTGGAAATCAAAAGAGGATGGTCTACAGAGATAGGTGGGTTGGGCTGAGGCTCATGATCAGAAATAGTTATTACTGAAAACCCTATACATTTTGGATACTATATATCCAAAAATGTTATGTTTTATAATTAAAAAAACATTACCTTTATGTAACTACTGTGTATGAAAGTACCATGTATGCAAAATTTGTGTAAAATGTATATGTAAAACAAAGTGTAAAAAATATAAAATGATGTTGTCTCATGGAGACAACATGCCCAGTTTGAGCTACTCCAGGAAGTGACATTGCAGGCTAGCTCAGTGCGGCCCTCTCTCACTGAATATCTCAAGGGTACTGCAGGCTGCCATTAGCATTGATTGTCTTAATAAAATTTGGTTCATTTACACAAAGATTGCCATTTTTCCCATTCACTATAATGGGGATCCTGTTTTCTGCTAACAATGCCTGCTGTACTGCTGTTGGCCTTGAAATTTCGTGTCTTCAATGAGAGGGGGCAGTCGTTCTCCCCTGGCTGCAACTCTGAAGGTTTGAAATTGGGAGAGAGGCTTTCGGTGAGTGCGATAATGTTTGTGAAGACGCCACACATAATCGTCTCGTGTCTGTGAATTCTCCCGAATGCTGGAAGTCGGAGAGCTGTGAAAACTACTTGTTGTGAACAGCAATGTTCTGCTGCTGTTTGAATTAGCACAGGCTCTCTCTAATCCAGCTAAAGCCTTCTGCTGGCTCCCCTGCTCGTCTCCATCCCTCTCCTATCCTGAACCGCTCCTTGCTTCACTCTTCTGCTTGTCAAGGCTTCCCCCCCCAGCCCTCCACCCAGTACCCTCTCTCTCTCTCTCTCCTCCTTGTCACTAGTTGCAAAGCACTTTGAAGCACTTGAGCGTGGGTACGAGATAATAATCCTCCTGAAATCCTGACAGCCGCGTTGACACGCTGTCGGCAGGGGCCTTGTTCTGGAAATATCTGCATGACTCCCCCATCTAACCAGCTGAAGCTGCTTTTACCTGGATGGACAGAGAGTGGAGCAGCCGGCCGCCACACAGTCAGCCCCCTTTAGCCTCAAGGCCTGCAGAGGCTAACCAATCACAAATTAATTTACTTCAAAGGGGGAGACGAATGCATTTTAATTTTCTTTTTTGGAGCAAGGATTATTAATTTCTCAGCATGCCAGACGGATGTAGGCACATATCAGGGGCTCCAGGGGGTGCAATACCTCTTCGCCTCTTAAACCACAGGGCCAGCGGTTAGAACAGAGACGACAGGAGAAGCATTCTAATCAGAATGCTGTACAGGGTGCTTTTTTTCTCCACACTAAAAGCACATTTTGCTGTGTTGCTGGTTTCTAATGGAAATGTAAGAAGTAAACTTCAAGTAAGGATGAGGCGTTTTATTTTCCCTTTCTTTGTACCTTTTAGCCTTGTAATGTTGGGCACAGAAGGTCAAGCTCATCTCCCGATACAAAATATCAGTTTGCTCAGAGAGTTGTGTCGTAACGTTGTATTGATTAATGTGACGACTGCTGCTCATCGAATGATGATTAACTGTTTATAATTACGTGATTAAACGAATCAGGTAATTATTAACTCGGTAACCTGGGGCACCATGGGAAAGTTTTTTTTTATTGAGTTTCTATTTTCCAAATGAACTCAAGGAATATCAGAATATCGATTTTACAACAGTCGCTAATTCATTAATTTTCTCTACAGACTCCTTCTGAACGTCGCATAATTTGTGAATCTGCACAAACCCGAGTCTCAGTAAATAAGGCCGTACCACACCAACTGAGTTGATTATTTATTTACTAACAAGCTAAACTGATAATATAAGGTACACATGCACAAACACACAGTCTAGGCTATTGAATATAACTTAGTACAATGAAACAGGTTCCTAGCGGGCCAACACAATATGAAACATTTTAAACAAAATGGGGATTTCAAAAGAGAGAGAAAGAGAAAGAGAGCACGAGAGAAAAGCACACTTGGGTACATTTGTCAACTTGCTTATTTTAACCCTAACGTTGCCCCGAACTGCCGCTCTTATGGGTCAGAATATAATGATGTAATCACGTGTTGAAGGTCTCCGATGGGTGTCTCTTCGTGGCCCGGGTTCCGACTTCTCTGATGACAGCACGTCTTCAGTTACCGGGTGTAGCTCTGTTTGTCCTCACGATGTCAGTGTCCTTTCTCTTAGTGGGCTGTTTTCTCACCCTTGCTCTGAAAGGGGGTCTTCAAAGGACGGCTAATCAGCCGTGTAGATGGTTCCAGCGTGGGAATGAAAGCAGTGTAGCCACACGATTCCTTGGAGAGCGGTAACTGGGTGGTCCTGTTTGAATTCACCCTCTTAGACACAGCTACTCATCCATAGCATAGATTGTAAAAAGGTTCCTTTGTCTTCTTCAACCTCGTGTTGAATTTTGGGTTTACAACTAATTCGAACCTTGGCTGAAGCTCGTGGTCACTTAGTCTGATATGTTCATTTTTACCTCACATGTTTTATACCCTTGGGTCAGAAATGGGCGTTCTCTGGGCATAACTAGTTACGAGGCAAGGTCTGGATTTTATTCAGATCCAATTAACTTCATATTTCATCTTTACAAAAACATTCTCTTTGATCTGGACATTTTCCACACAACGTACAGTATGCAAACCTCAAGTACATAGTGTGAAATCTCTTCAAGTTATGTTTTCTTTATAACGTCGTCATTTAACTTTTAATAGGATAACAAAAACAACATTCATTTTCATATTCCATCTATCGTCACTACTACCATTTTGGCTGACGAAACATATTGTCCCAAAGTCCTTTTATTGCATGTTACTGTTCAGAGGTAGATACTCCATAGGCCCAACATACATTCCATCCCTCCATACTGAGAGGACAAAGGGGATTTTGCTGCCTTAAGAGTTACAATGGACGGGAGGTGTCATTAAAAAAAACACCTCCATACCTCTCAATCTCTCCCCCTCTGTTGGGTGTGAGAGATATCTCTGTAGGATTATGGTCCACGGGAACCTGACCCAAACAGGCCTGTCATGACAGGAGCTATGTTGTAGAAGCAACATGTCATACAGAGAGAGCAAGCGAGAGAGACATGTTGTTAGTTCATTGTGCTGTCACTCAGCAACACCATAATGGGAAGCCGCCTCACATGGATCTACTAGCAGTTAAATGGAAGGTGTTCTCTGAACCAGAGGCCCTGGAGGGGTAATACGTCCTCCTGATACCCCCTGATATTTATAGAAGAAGAGACAGGACACTGAAAGCGATCTCCTAGACTCATTATTGCCTGCAGGAGAGGATCCATCTCAAAGACAGAGATTGGCTGAGGTTAATACATCTCGTCTAAATATCTCACTGCAGAATTCACTTCACCCTTCTTTTTTTTAAATGGCCGCTAAAAACAGGAGCGTGCGCTGAAAACCTGGTCCTTTTACAGCGCATCAAAGCATGGCTGTTGGTGTCGGCGGTGGGATCGTTTGTGCTGGGCTGATAAGTGCCCCTAGTGTAGGTGTGTAGAACAGCACTTAGCCTGCGGCGACGCCCAGGCAGAGCCACCCTGCACAGATTAAGATATCCATTGGATTAGCACAGCAGGAAGCGGCACTGGGGGTGGGCAGGGGGAGGGTGGCAGATGAGGGTGGCTGACGGCAGTTGCCAGCCAGGAAGAGGAGTGTGAGACGAGCCAGCTGCCAGCTGTTAGATTAGCGCAGGCAAATCCAGTTAACGAAGGTAGCATTGCCACGGCAATGCATCACTGCAAATGGATTCAGGAAGGAAGAAGGGGTTCAGAGTGAAAGTAACGGTGGGTTTAAATGCCACTAGGCCATTCCTTCTTGACCCTACTTTCACTGTGAACCCACACTACCCCCCTGCACATATGATGGAGCTTAGACTTTCTGTTTTTAATAACAGACACAATATAGTAATAGTCCCATCCTACGACATTTCATCAACGTTTCAATGAATCCAGGTCTTTACATTCACCTTTTTAGATATACCCAGTCCAAGATGGCAGTTTATGTATGTTAAATATTTGGGAAATTCAAAGACGCCTCGAAGCCCCACTGGATATATGGGAAGGATGCACTCTAGTTTTGTTTTGAGGCATTCTATCTGCTCCCTGGTGGTATGAACTGGCCTGAATGGAGATCAGTCAGTAATGGCTAAGAAGGAGATCCAATAGTACTGTAGTATCTGGGTCAATGTGTCTGTAATCCCACTTCCACGTCTCACCTTGTCAGCCCTCATTGTAGTGTAGACACTAACAGACACATACACACACACTCTCTCATGCACCCACACACAAATGCACAGACACACATGTATTTTCACTCACATAAATGGGTTAATAATTTTAGGCATGCACAATGTAGCTACAGAACAATGATTACAGAGAACCACAGTGGGTCACTGCTCTTTGGTAAATCTGCATTTAATTGCAAGCATCACAATCTCCTGGACCGGTGCTCACACAATAACAGTCCCTGCTGTAGTTCCTTGCTTGTTATGAGAACCTCCTCACAGCCTCATAAAATACATTAACATTTAAGAAGCAGCAGCTCTTAATGGGGCCTTCAGAGAGAGTTCAGACAACGGGAGATGAGGCAAAGCAGTGGGCCTGGGCTGACTCAGGCTCCTCCTCCTTTCCTCCTCCCTTCCCATGATTGGAGAAGATGAGAGGATGGGGTCAAATGGGCGATAATTTGTCCTGTGATAGTTGAATTGGTGTGAATGCATACGAGTGGGGCTCCTCTGTTTCCACTGTCGGCTCTCTCGCCTTGAGATGAATTGTGTAGGGTTCAGATTGTGTGAAATATGAGAGAGACTGACCCCACTGGCACCTGGTGAATTGATGGGGATTCAGGGCTGGGCTTCAGCGATGCTCCCATCACTCTCCTGCTCTGCTCACCTCAAATACCACCGGTTCGCTCTCTCAGTCGGAAAGACGAATATCAGAAATAATTAAGGGAAGCCCATTTAGCCTGGGCTTAAGGATGGCATTCTGAGGCACGGTCATTACCTCATCAAACTGAGGTGCTGCCTGTCAGGAGTAATTAGGGAAATGAGACTCCACCTGGGCTGAGAGAGTGTCTTCTTTTATGGGCAGTAGCCACATCATTGGTTGAGAATCCAACGGTTACCCCCACGATACAGTGACATGTAGTCTCTCATGACAGACTATAGCTGGCCAGGGCATGCAAGATTTGGTTCTGGGGAATTGAGGCACTGTGCTATGGGCCAGTGCCTATATTCTATGGGCTAATGTTGTGGCTACACCAGAGTCTCCTCAGCAGTAATTAGAACTGTTACTGAGGACTGTGTGGGTGATGATGGTCTCTGTGAAAGTCTCTATAGCATAGCATAATGAAGAGACCGTGTGTCTGTGACCAGGCTCACTGATCCCTCCCCAGTCTGCCTGACTGACTGCCAGCAGAACATCTACGAACTACACCATGATGGCCAATAAGGATAGGGTTTTAAAACCTATTAAAGTTCCTCTGTACCCTCGAACAAGGCAGTTAAACAAGAATTGCATCAGCTAATATGCAGTTGTTAAATGAACTGGCTGTTACCTAAGGCAATGATCTGGGATGGTGGCCAAATAAGGAGGTGATACTGATTATAGTCGTATTTTTATTAGCATCCAAACATTTGAATTATTCATGGTTTGTATCATAAAATGTTTGTTTTTTATGCCATCACTTTTAAGGTTTCTCCACATCTGTCCAACTACAGCCAACCTGACCGTCTATGGATGGTTGTTGAACGAATCGGCGAGGTGTGTAGGCTCAGTTGGTCGCTGTACATACGTAGATGCATTAGAATGTTGGGGGAAAAAACGATCCATCTCATTATTGAAAGCTTGTTGGCTGTAGTTGGATACACTGTATGTATTTAGTAAGTGTTGGGGCGTAATAGATGTGCATTTTATGAGGGATCATGTTATTTTCTTTCATCATATGAACTGTACAGTAACCTTACCCTTACCTGTTTCATTCAGTATTTTCTCATAATATGTATTTGTTTATTTCAGAATTTGGATCGATACAAGAAAAACAAGAAACAGTTCTACGACCAAGCCACAAAATCCAAAGCTCTTGTAAAGTAAGTAGAACCGCTTGTCCACCTGTATAGTTCTGTTCACATCCAGACTCTACAGTAAAACTTGCTACAATGTGCTACCTGTGGAAGTACAGTCCCCCTGTAGCACAACCCAACACCACAGACAAAGTGATTTACAATTGGTTTGCCCTGAAAAAGCTATAACACTTGAATGTGTTCTACTAGATCTATGATGGATCCATGTAGACTGTAGATCGATTTCTCATCTCGGCTTTGCTGTAAATTACACAGTGATTGTATACTAGTTCCTCCCTTTTTGTCTCCCAGTACAAATCACAGTAATTGATGTTGTTGTCGGAATGGTAGAAGAGTTTGTATACAACGAACCAACGAGTGATGTGCTTTTGGTTTCCATGGAGATTGAAGATGGCACTGTTGAAGATGGCGCCGGAGAAGATGGCTGCCGTTTCATGGGCTCTTAACCAAACGCGCTGTTTCATTAGTGTGTTCGCATTGTTTGTAACTTACTTTGTACATAATGTTGCTACTACCGTCTCTTATGACCAAAAAGTGCTTCTGGAAATCAGAACAGCGATTACTCACCTCGTACTGGATGAAGAATTTATCTTTAATGAGTCGGACGAGAGGGATTTACTCCAGACACCCGAACAGGCCCTCATCCCGTCATTCGCAGGAGAAAGAGACAGAAAAGATATCGCGGAAAGAGATCAGGGTGCCTTGTGAGGATCCTCTGGTGAGTGGCTAATCTGCCCTTGCCTTCCATACTACTGGCCTACTTACAGTCACTGGAAAATCAATTGTACGAACTAAAAGCATGCATATCCTACCAACGGGACATTAAAAACAGTAATATCTTATGTTTCACCGAGTTGTGGCTGAATGACGACATGAGTAAAATACAGCTGATGGGTTATACGCTGTATCGGCAGGATAGAACAGCAAAGTAAGACAAGGGGTGGCGGTCTCTGTATACGTGTAAACAACAGCTGGTGCAAAATATCTAAGGAAGTCTCAAGGTTTTGCTCGCCTGAGGTAGAGTCTCATGACAAGCTGTAGACCACACTATCTACCTAGAAAGTTTTCATCTGTATTTTTTTTAGCTGTCTCCATACCACCACAGACCGATGCTGTCACTAAGACCGCACTCAATGAGCTGTATACCGACATAAGCAGACAGGTAAACACTCATCCAGAGGTCGGCGCTCCTAGTGGCCGGGGACTTTAATGTCAGGAAACTTAAATCTGTCAGCATGTTAAATGTGCCACCAGAGGGGAAAAAAACTCTAGACAACCTTTACTCCACACACAGAGACGTATACAAAGCTCTCCCTCGCCCTCCATTTGGCAAATCTGACCATATTTATATCCTCCGGATTCCTGCTTACAAGCAACAATTAAAGCAGGAAGCACCAGTGACTTGTTCAATAGAAAAGTGGTTAGATGAAGCAGACGCTAAGCTAAAGGACTGTTTTGCTAGCACGGACTGGAATATGTTCCGGGATTCATCAGATGGCATTGAGGAGTACACCACATCAGTCACTGGCTTCATCAATAAGTGCATCGATGACGTCGTCCCCACAGTGACTGTAGGTACATACCCCAACCAGAAGCCATGGATTACAGGCAACAGCTGCACTGAGCTAAAGGGTAGAGCTGCAGCTTTCAAGGAGCGGCACTCTAACCCGGAAGCTTATAAGAAATCCCGCTATGCCGACAAACCATCAAACAGTTAAAGCATCAAAAAGGACTAAGATCGAAGGGCTTGCAAACTATTACAGACTACAAAGGGAAGCACAGCCGGGAGCTGCCCAGTGACACAAACCTACCAGATGAGCTAAATTACTTCTATGCTCGCTTTGAGGCAAGTAACACTAAAACATGCATGAGAGCACCAGCTGTTCCCGATGACTGTGTGATCACGCTCTCCGGAGCCAATGTGAATAAGAACTTTACACAGGTCAACATACACAAGGCACAGGCCAGACGAATTACCAGAACTTGTACTCCGAGAATGCACTGACCAATTGGCAAGGGTCTTCATTTTTTCAACCACTCCCTGTCTGAGTCGGTTATACCAACATGTTTCAAGCAGACAATCATAGTCCCTGTGCCCAACAACACTAATGCAACCTACCTAAATGACTACCGACCCGTAGCACACGTCTGTAGCCATGAAGTGCTTTGAAAGGCTGGTCATGGCTCACAACAACATTATCAACATCCATTATCCCAGAAACCCTAGACCCACTTCAATTTGCATACCACCCCAAAAGATCCACAGATGATGCAATCTATATTACACTCCACACTGCCCTTTCACACCTGGACAAAGGACCCCCCATTTAAGAATGCTATTCATTGACTACAGCTCAGCGTTCAACACCATATTACCCTCAAAGCTTATCACTAAGCTAAGGACCCTGGGACTAAACACCTCCCTCTGCAGCTGGATGCTGGACTTGCTGACAGGTCACCCCCAGGTGGTGAAGGTAGGTAACAACACATCCGCCATGCTGATCCTCAACACTGGGGCCCCTCGGGGGTGCATGCTCAGTCCCCTCCTGTACTCCCTGTTCACTCATGACTGCACAGCCAGGAACGACTCCAACACCATCATTAAGTTTGCCGATCACCAATAACGACGAGACAGCCTATAGGGAGAATATTCTGGCAGTGAGGTGCCAGAATAAAAACCTCTCCCTCAAAGTGATCAGGACTAAGGAGACGATTGTAGTGTTTTGTTGTTAGGAGCTCTCAAACAATAGCATGGCATTTTTTCGCAGTAATATCTACTGTAAATTGGACAGTGCAGTTATATTAACAAGAATCTAAGCTTTCAGCCGATATAAGACACTTATATGTACCGACATTTGTTGTTTCTCTAAAATCTGCGACGGTGACAAAAGGCGCTGCATGATTTACAACTGTCCCGTTGACGGGACGCCAATCCCTAAGAAGTTTTAACCTAACTGGGAAACATCTGTAGGTGTATTGGGCATCATAAGCTCCACCTCTGGTAAACTGGAGAATGACATATGTATGACAGGATCTATTCACCTGTGCCTGGGCTGGAGACTCAGACTAATGTTCCCGCTGAGCAAGTGGATATCTGAGACACATGGAATTAATGCAGATTAATAAAAATGTACACACTACACTCATTATGCCTATAGTGAATGTCAGTGTAAATACAATTCACCTCAACCTTACTTTTACACATGAGGAAATAACCTGCCCAGATAGCAATATTTTCTTCGCCATTAATTGTATCTTACCAGTTAAATGCAAACACCCCCCCCCCTGTGCAAAGTGCTGTAAACCTAATACGCTTTTAATTGTCAACTGTTTTATTAATCAATATTAAATAATGTCCTTTTCACCTGAAGAATTTTGAGAGGCTTGGAAATAGCTCACAAATGACAGTGAAGTTGTTGATTTATTTCAGAATAGGGAATCCTACAAATATCTGCCAAAATAATGTAAACACTTGAGTAAATGAGGGACACAAAGTATATTGAAAGCAGGTGCTTCCACACAGGTGTGGTTCCTGAGTTAATTAAGCAATTAACATCCCACCATGTGTAGTGGTCTTTATATGTACCACAGGAGAACCAAGAAATGAAGAGCGACACCACGGTTGTCTTTCTGGCTTTTATTGTGAAAAGACAGGACAGGAACACATCAGTCTCCAATTCACCATGTGAGTTGTTCTCTCTCAGTGTTTTCTCAGACTCACACAATCACATTCATACATAAAGCCATAATGTATAGTTTAAAATAATAACCAATCCTTAATACAAAGAATGTATAGTCTTAATTCTTAGACAATAGAGCCATACCTGCAATAGTATTGTGAAAAGACAGGACAGGAACACAGTCTAAGGAAGTTGTTCTACACAGGAGCATGAAGGTAAAACACATATCCTGTCTCACATCCCCAATACATTGCTATACATCCCCAATACATTGCTAGGTGCTTTCAGTGTTGACAGTATTAAAATACAACAAATCATGTACAAAAACACTGTAATACAAATAAGCCACAACATGAAATCGCCTTTAATCCATTCAGAGCTTAGATGGCTAAAACTACATTTACCATAATGCAACGCTAGCATCAGTCGGCAGCACAGCTAACCGTCTACATCACAGAAAGGCATGCTAGCTAGCAACAGCAGCACTTTTAGCACTCTGTAAACTATATTAATAACAACAATAACACTCTGAAAGTTACATGTTTCAATAGTCTCACACTCCCCTGTAACAATATCTACAGCATTAACCTTGGGATGTTTGATTTATTTCACGTTATGGACTTCTACAAAGGAGTAATCTGCAACACATACCTTTCTCTCTGTGTTTTTCTTGGACAGAGGAGAACGGGAGCTACGGGTAGTACCAGGTTGTTAGTAGGTGACGTAAGCATCTAGATGAAATAAAATACATTTAATTAAATAAAACCAGAAGATGTTAATATCATTCAGTTACTGTAGCTGCCTACTTAACATCAACAGGCAGCACTAGTAGCACAACAATTAAAAATAGACACCAAAAGTTGGCGATCATAGCGATCTGACTCCCCCCTTCTGTCTGTACTTGGAATATTCCTGTTTGTGGGCTTGGGCCACTGACCCTCAACCTGGTTGTACTGTTCTGCGTTGTGTAATATTCTAATAATTAGAAGTTTGATGGAATAACCATTTTAACTCACCTACACATGCTTAGGGTCCTTTATAAAAATGCTGGGCAGGCCATTATTTTCCATGATTTTGGCTATCATGACTATACCCCGGATGACAATGCCCCCAACCACAGGGCATGAGTGGTCACTGAATGGTTTGATGAGCATGAAAACGATAAAGACACCATGTTGGTGTTTCCTTTATTTAGGCAGTTGTCTGTATATTTAAATGTTGTGTCCAAATGAGAGCTTTCCTGATTAGCCTTATCACATATCCTACCAGTTTACTTGCCTTCCTTCTTATTTCTAATGCATTTACCATGGCATGTTTTTCAAAGACTGATCTCAATTCTGCACACTGTGCACATTACAGCGTTTACATGGTTAGGATGAGTATTGAACAGCTGGTCTTTCAATCCCATTGTAATCAGCTTAAACCTCTTTTTTTTTTAAACTTCGTTTACATGGTCCATCTTTCCAGGCGTTTTACTATACAACTTATAGAATTTCCCAGTAGAATAAAGCAATACCATAATGCTGTGCTATTTTGCCAGGGAGACCCTCGACTGTAGATATGGGAGCACAAGAGTAATCATCACAAGTGATGTTTTTATTCGTAACTAACTGCAGTGGGGGACAAAATGCCTATACCAGTATCACATCAGTAAATGAATGACCATTCAAAAGGCCTATACCAGTATCACATCAGTAAATGAATGACCATTCAAAAGGCCTATACCAGTATCACATCAGTAAATGAATGACCATTCAAAAGGCCTATACCAGTATCACATCAGTAAATGAATGACCATTCAAAAGGCCTATACCAGTATCACATCAGTAAATTAATGACCATTCAAAAGGCCTATACCAGTATCACATCAGTAAATGAATGACCATTCAAAAGGCCTATACCAGTATCACATCAGTAAATGAATGACCATTCAAAAGGCCTATACCAGTATCACATCAGTAAATGAATGACCATTCAAAAGGCCTTTACCAGTATCACATCAGTAAATAAATGACCATTCAAAAGGTCTATACCAGTATCACATCAGTAAATGAATGACCATTCAAAAGGCCTATACCAGTATCACATCAGTAAATGAATGACCATTCAAAAGGCCTTTACCAGTATCACATCAGTAAATAAATGACCATTCAAAAGGCCTATACCAGTATCACATCAGTAAATGAATGACCATTCAAAAGGCCTATACCAGTATCACATCAGTAAATGAATGACCATTCAAAAGGTCTATACCAGTATCACATCAGTAAATGAATGACCATTCAAAAGGCCTATACCAGTATCACATCAGTAAATGAATGACCATTCAAAAGGCCTATACCAGTATCACATCAGTAAATGAATGACCATTCAAAAGGCCTATACCAGTACCACATCAGTAAATGAATGACCATTCAAAAGGTCTATACCAGTATCACATCAGTAAATGAATGACCATTCAAAAGGTCTATACCAGTATCACATCAGTAAATGAATGACCATTCAAAAGGCCTATACCAGTACCACTTCAGTAAATGAATGACCATTCAAAAGTTTAAAAAATAGAGAGGAGTAGCAGTACAATCTGAGATAAACATTTTCAAATGCACTATAGTCTTTAGGGAAAGTCAGCTCTTCTCTCTTCTGCATGTGTAAATTAAGCAGTGTGTATAAGCATGGTGGCAGGTGGTTAGGGACTGCTGTTCTCCTTGCATACTCTGTGCTAACCTTGCTCCTCGCTGCAAACTACTGAAGGCCTCTAATCAGGGATTTGAGCTTCTAAGCTCATGCGAGCGTGTTGCCATCTGATGCCACGTCAGCCAGGAAGAGACTCCCTCCCAGGCAGGAGACATGGCAACGCACGCTCCCATCAGATGGCAATACGATCAGAGCGAGATCTCTCTTCCGTAAGTGTTCGTACCCTGTCTCCAGTACAGTGATGGTCTCAGACAGTGTTTTTTCGGTGCTATGGCTTTGTAGAACCTTCCAGTGTCTCCTATTCCAGTTTTGGCCAACCAGGTGAAGGTTAGATTGAGTGAAGACTAAGGATATCAAAAGAAGACAGTTGCAGTTGGGCTGGGGGAAGGGTTAGGGTGGAATGGAGGCCAGGATGTGGTCAGGGCTAGGGTGGAATGGAGGCCAGGATGTGGTCAGGGTTAGGGTGGAATGGATGCCAGGATGTGGTCAGGGTTAGGGTGGAATGGAGGCCAGGATCGGGTCAGGGTTAGGGTGGAATGGAAGCCAGGATGTGGTCAGAGTTAGGGTGGAATGGAGGCCAGGATGTGGTCAGGGTTAGGGTGGAATGGAGGTCAGGATGTGGTCAGGGTTAGGGTGGAATAGAGGCCAGGATGTGGTCAGGGTTAGGGTGGAATGGAGGCCAGGATGTGGTCAGGGTTAGGGTGGAATGGAGGCCAGGATGTGGTCAGGGTTAGGGTGGAATGGAGGCCAGGATGTGGTCAGGATTAGGGTGGAATAGAGGCCAGGATGTGGTCAGGGTTAGGGTGGAATGAAGGCCAGGATGTGGTCAGGGTTAGGGTGGAATGGAGTCCAGGATGTGGTCAGGGTTAGGGTGGAATGGAGGCCAGGATGTGGTCAGGGTTAGGGTGGAATAGAGGCCAGGATGTGGTCAGGGTTAGGGTGGAATGGAGTCCAAGATGTGGTCAGGGTTAGGGTGGAATAGAGGCCAGGATGTGGTCAGGGTTAGGGTGGAATAGAGACCAGGATGTGGTCAGGGTTAGGGTGGAATGGAGGCCAGGATGTGGTCAGGGTTAGGGTGGAATAGAGGCCAGGATGTGGTCAGGGTTAGGGTGGAATGGAGTCCAGGATGTGGTCAGGGGTTATGCAGCAAGACTGGGTCTAAGGTTACACTCTCAGAAAAAAGGGTTCCAAAAGGATTCTCCGGCTTTCCCTATGGGAAAAAACCTTTGCGGAACCCTATTGGGTTTCAGGTAGAATCCGTTGGTTTCCATGTAGAACCCGTTGGTTTCCATGTAGAACTATTTTGGGTTCCAAAAAAGGTTATACCTGGAACCAAAAGGGTTGCTCAAAGGGTTCTCCCCACAGGGACAGTCTAGGTTCTAGATAGCACCTTTTTTTCTGAGAGTGTAGAGTATTGAATTGGGCTACAAGGCTTGGGCTGTGTTTGCATACTGTAAATTGTCATTTTCCTGAGCTGTACCACCAGAGCTTAAGCAGACAGTGGCAGTTTGCCGGGCTCCTACCTGCCAGCCTCCTCCACGGTGTGATGTTTTAATCCAGGTTTTAATCCCTAGACTTGGAGAAGGTTTGCCAGGAGCGTCCTGTCCCTGCTTGTCTTCCTTGTGTGCACGCTGATGCCTTGTCTCAGCTGCAGCTCCCCAAGCCCCAACTCTCCTGGAGCATGACAAGGCTGCTCTCTTATATCTTTCACTCTCTGTCCCTCACTGCTTCCTGACTTCACTCCCTCTCTAGCACACAGAGCAGAGCACAGGGCACTCAAAACCTAGTGCCCATCGTCTTCTTGCTGTTTTATCTCTCATATCAGACATGACCTATCTGACAGATACTTTACCTATTTGAAGTCTTCAATTGAAGAGAGATAATGTGCTGTATTGTGACAGGTAAAGTGAAGTAGTTCTCAAAGCACTCCGTAGTTTGTAGCCGTCTTGGAGTGTGGCTGTTAGAGTGCTGTGTTGTGATTGTAATGTAATGCACACCTTATGAGCCGCCCTGACAAAGGTGTGTATCTTTGATGGAACAGCCTTGCTGGCTGCACCATAATCAGCTTGGCAACATGCCAAGGCACCGCAGACCTTTCTGAGGTAAACAGAAAAGCATTGGTATTGAGGAGCTCCCCTCTGTGAAAATGAAAGGCAACACAGAACTAGCTGTATACGAGCTGTTGTGTGGTATTGATATTAAGAAAATGGTATGTACAGTGGTAGGTGCGCTACCGTTCAAAAGTTTGGGGTCACTTAGAAATGTCCTTGTTTTTGAAAGAAAAACTCATTTTTTGTCCATTATAATAACATCAAATTGATCAGAAATACAGTATAGACATTGTTAATATTGTAAATGACTATTGTAGCTGGAAACTATTGTAGTTGATTTTCGTTATGGAATATCTATATAGGCGTACAAAGGCTCATTATCAGCAACCATCACTCCTGTGTTCCAATGGCACGTTGTGTTAGCTAATCCAAGTTTATAATTTTAAAAGGCTAACTGATCAATAGAAAACCCTTTTGCAATTATGTTAACACAGCTGAAAACTGTTGTTCTGATTAAAGAAGCAATACAACTGGCCTTCTTTAGACTAATTGAGTATCTGGAGCATCAGCATTACATGCTCAAAATGGCCAGAAACAATTAACTTTCTTCTGAAACTCGTCAGTCTATTCTTGTTCTGAGAAATGAAGGCTATTCCAGGCGAGAAATTGCCAAGAAACTGAAGATCTCATTCAACGCTGTGTATTACTCCCTTCACAGAACAGCACAAACTGACTCTAACCTGAATAGAAAGAGGAGTGGGAGGCCCCGGTGCACAACTGAGAGGACAAGAGGACAAGTACATTAGATAGTCTAGTTTGAGAAACAGATGCCTCACAAGTCCTTAACTGGCAGCTTCATTAAATAGGACCCGCAAAACACCAGTCTCAATGTCAACAATGAAGATGCGACTCTGGGATGCTGGCCTTCTAGGCCTTTTCTTTCAAAAACAAGGACATTTCTACGTGACCCCAAACTTTTGAATGGTAGTGTGTATTAGGATGAACTATGTCGAGAATACAGTATATACATACACAGTGAGTAAACAGTATATAAACAAAATATGAGGTGTCCAGCGTTCAGTCACAGTGAGCTAGCTACTGCTAACAACAGTGGCCAATTAGTTAGCTCCAGACAGACGTTGCTCTTGTTGTTCTTGCTGCTGGTGTTATGGCCTCTCAGAGAAAAAGCCCTCATTATAGAAGACACAGGCTGTCCAGGGAGTGTAAAACTGGCAGTCATCACTGGCTGACCACACACATGGACCAGCTCTGAGCCCACTCTCCTCTCCTTTGCTGCTGTAGCACGGTAACACCACTATAACTACCATCATACAGTACCACAGCTGTTGTTCATGATCATTCATGATACAGTAGTCTTGTGCTAACAGCAGCAATGCTGTAAGTGTCATCCATAAAAGATGACTATTTAGTAGAAGTCATAAGGATTCTGATTTTGACACACACCTCTTCCCTGTAATTGTGGTTCAAATGAAAGAGACATAAAAAAAGATTCTGTCAACCTTGTGATCCATGACACAGTGGTGAATTATACAGCTGGACCAGTCCTTTACAGCAAATGACACCATGGTAAAACCAGGACTATGCCACCTCACTACACTGTGTGTGTATGTATGTGTGTGTGAGCTAGACTGGATAAACATGACTTTGAAGGGGACATTCCATTGGAGAGGTGACCCCCTCCAGGTTAGGATGTGAATCTTTACATGCGAGACAGACACTTACATGCGACTCTAACCCAGAGGTCTAACAAGTCAGGCCTCTGCGGTAGTAATTGTCAGCGGTGTCAGAACCCTGCCTGTATTTGACCTGAGCCCTCAGCGGTCTGCCTCTGGCCCCTTCAGACCTGACAGGCTTAAGTGGTCGGAGCATCGTGTGGAGAAGAGGAGAGGAGGGAGAGGGGCCAGGCAGGTGAGATTGGCTGGGGGGGAGTGGAGGAGGAGGATAGAGAAGGAGGAGAATGTAGGGAGAGTGAGGGAGAGGAGGCCTGCGCTGCCCACCTCAGCTCAGTCAATGTGAAAGCTGTCAGAGCTGGGGCCTCTAGTTAATTTCAGCCCCTTCTGAATTCTCTTGCAGATAAAGTTTGGTGGATTTACAGTGTAAATCCAGTGTGATTAATTTATTTATCTGCCTATTGCAGTAATCTGCTGTGGCTTGGCTGAGGATGGCAGAGCAGAGTTATCTCAAGGCGGTACAGTAGCTACTCTCTCTGTGATTTGAGCGAGCGCTGGTTGCCCACAACAGCAGCTGTATAGAGATACCGGTGCCTCTCCTCTCGGACTCCATCTGATAGCACCTGAAGCACTATGAGCTGCAGACCTAGCACACACATGACCTCTGCCCTCTCTGTCTCTAGCCAATTACATCCAACACACTCTCTTTGGAGTTTCTGTGTGTTTGTGCTGCTTAGCATTTCCATTGATTAGATTCCAATCTCTTCCTTGAATATGCACATTGCAGGCTTGCTAATGGAACCTTTTGTAGTAGTTGTTTTTCTTATTCCCATTTGATTTCTAGTCTTTCATTTCTCATTTTGCCTATCTAAGCTCGGCGTACTTTCAGAAGTTGGCCTTTGTTCTGCCACTGCACGTTTGCTGGAGGAGACAAAAAATAATGGGAATCGACAGTAATTAAGGCCTAATCTCTCAGTGTTCCGTTATATTTACTCACAGATTTTGAATTCAGAAATTAATGCTCATATGCATGGCCTGCTCCGCTCAAAGTGGCATAATCGGCTCAGTTAATATTTTTTATTTAAGGCCTCACCTTCAATTTGGTTCAATTCGGTTCAGCTTTGGCTGCTGCAAACCAATTTTCTGCTTCAGGCCCCTTTAATAAACCTCCTGCACTGTCAGGAGCTTTTCCTTCCCTGATGAAGGCAGTTTATTTTAAATTAAAGGAGAGTTCCTTATCTTCCCAGCACAAAAAACAGCGCTGCTTTAGTCTTTTTCTCTGCTCCTAGTGTGATTAAACAGAGGAAGGAAGAGCTTCAGCAGTGGGTAAAACAGGGGGATCTGATACGCAAAGGCATCATCCCTTAAACATGGATTGATGGAGCTTTCTCTTCCTTCTCTTGACTGTTCAGATAAGACAAGCAACTCACAAGGAAACGCTAGCGATAGCATATCGCTCTGCTGTTTAGTGATATGCTGTGTGATGTGATGGTAGCATTGGATGAGCTTTAATTGAAATGCCGGGGTTGACTCAAAGCTGAGCCCGGGCTTTAATTTGGGTTTCAATTAAGCGCAGTGTCAAACGGTCCTCTGATAGTAGCAGTTGGAGTGCAGGGCAGCAGCCGCGGAGCGGATGGGAGGGTTTAACGCACATGACTCTGCTTAATCAATCAAATTTCATTAAGCATGGCAACCTGGCAATGAATCTGCCACAGAGCTCCATCAGCGAGGGACAGGAATGCAGAGACCAATTATGTTACATATCACATATCATATTACAACAAGCTAATCCAATCTGTGAAATCAGTCTGATTTGATCAACTCAACTTGATTCGTTGAATTAGGAAGGATTTATCCCTATTTTCACCATTTCTAATCTGTAGCGGTGCGTTAGTTGTGGTAGATAGATGGAGGTGGTACTGTAGTGTACTAAGCACCCCCCCATGTTAAAGTCAACATCTTCGGTAGACACAACCACACACCATTGGCTCTGTGTCTACAGGAATCTGGAGGCTCAGTGACATCACTGCTAAAAGATTGCCAGGGTGACTGTGTTTCCCTGCCTCCTCCTCCTCCTCCTCCTCCAGTTGCGGTATCAGGTTATTTATCATCGTTGTGTTAGTCAATGCCACGCTTGTCACAGGCTCTATTAATAAATATCCTCTCTGCTGGTAATTCAGTTTAACCTGTCTCTTCCCATACATTCATTCCACTAAAGTGTCCACAGGATGGGGAGGGAGACATGGGGGATGGGGGATGTTGGTATGTGTTTCTGTGTATTGCTATGTAATGTGGAGTCTGTGTGTGTTTCTGTGTATTGGTATGTAATGTGGAGTCTGAGTGTGTGTTTATGTGAAACGGGGGGCTTCCTATTCAGGCACAATGTGGAAACAGTTTCATTTGAGATGATTCAAAAATAGCAGAAAAGTTCAGATGGTCATGGGTTGTCATCTAGCTTCCTTAACTTACACCATTTTATTCCCTTAAAGTATCCTTCACGTCAATCACCTGAAGTGTTTTTCAGAAAACTGCAATGTCACTGATCATACACTGTAGTAATGTTACATATGTTGCTGGTTGTGTTCTCATAAAAATCATGAAACTGTATCTCTTTGATGACCTCTGGGCTGACCCGTGACCTGTGACCTGTCTGTGTGTGTCCACAGAGCGAGGAACACAGAGTCTGTGTGCATCAACCTGCAGTCCCAGATCCTCAACTGCTACAAGGAGAACCGGGAGCAGACACTGCAATGCTCTGACCTGGCCAAAACGTACATGCAGTGCATTGACGCAGCCAAGAAGGTCAGTGTTCACTATAGGCTCTGACTCAGTGGATGCATGGGGGTTTTCATGGCTTCTTTCTACACAAATACTATTATATAGACCCTTCACCTGTTCATATTTTTTGGTTTAACCAGAGGATATTTTTTCCCATCCTGTAAAGATACAACTTTATTTGTGTCCTTGTTCCAAATGACCTGGTTTAGGGTTACGGTTATACAGAAGTCAAGGTAAAGATGTTTCTAGCATCTCTACCCCCAAGTCAAATCTGGCTGGTTAGAGTCTTCTGCCTCTTCTTCACAAGAGTACTACCCCTATAAGATATATATCTACCTAGAACCCTCTATGTAAGGTTCTTCAAAGAACCCCCTGTAGATACTGTAATTATACCTACATTAGAACCATCTATGACGGTTTCTTCCTAGAACTATGTGAACAGTTCCACCAGCCTTATCACCCTTTAAAATTACATTCTTTATGACAATGCATTACATATATCATGAGGCCTTTCTTTGAGGGCATAGTTATACCCTAACACAATGGTGTTAGGAATCTCCTGGTTTACAGGCCACATCAGGTGCTGCAAGTCACATTATGCTGGCTTGCAAAGTGATGTGTAACTCCTATTGGAATCCAGCTAGAGGTAAGATATCCAATAAGTGGATTTTTTTAAATCACCCACAACCTGCATTCAGAACGACTGCCAGGGTTAGGAACATTGTGAGGAGTCTACCTAAGCCATTTAAACTGCAACAACCATTTAATAATGGGTTCAATAAGTTAAACTACTAACTGCAACCAATCAATGTACATGCAAAAACACAGATATTAAAACAAACAATTCTGAAAATCACCATCCAATAGGGCATGCTGGGAAATATGATATAAGGTTCTATGTAGAACCCTTATTGCCTTCCAAAGAGTCCTTCTTGCTTTCCAAAGAATCATCAAAGAACCCTTTCTTCCAAAAACGTTTCTAAGGATAATTAAAGGTTCTGTCCCATAGGGATCACAACGTTGTACCTGTACTGTTATGCCATCTATGAGCGCACGGTCAGCGCCATTGAGACAGATACGTTATGATCTCTATACATCTCTATGAGACAGTGGGACAGAGAATGAGGACGTGGATAGAATCTTGTTTCTTATGATTATCAGTAAAATGAACACATTTATAAAATATTGATTACTATGTATATCTTTGTAAGACTATATGACCGCTTTGTAGTAGTTAGAAGGTCTACTTCCCTGCTTTTGAGAGGAGCTGGCTTGTCACGTTGGTATGAAGAGATTTGGGAGACAGGAATGCGTAGTAGTTATTTTTATTGTACCCAAATTACAACGTGCCGTGTAAAGGCGCTGGGACTAAGACCAAACAAACACGTAACAAAAACACAGGGTTGAAACCCAAACAAAAGAGCGAGGAGTACCTCGAATAAATAACACAAGCGCACAATGATTATCACATGGGACGAGACCTGTAATCATCTGCGCAATCCACAAGGGCACCAAAGCCCAAAACACATAGCACAGGTACTCACACGCACCAAAGGACATTGTAACAATAATCGACAGCCCAATAGAAACCAAAGGGCACACTTATACAAGTACTAATCAGTGGGAATAGGGGACAGGTGTTCATGATGAAAGTTCCAGAGGGATTCGTGACATGGCTACTGTATCGGGAGACTTCCATTAACTGTGCTAAGCTAACAATATGGCAAGTTCAATAATCTCCAAACTGCAACCAGACATAAAAATGGTATCTGTGAGTTTGTTTGACTCTGGTTCCAGACCATGTCTACATCAAACAGGCATCAGAGTCAGACATTGATAGGAAACCGTTAGGACAGAGATCTATGAACTCAGAATGTTCAGCAAATTCATCTATTTTTAATGCATTGCTCACCTAGTTTTAAAGGGATACTGCAAGATTTCGAGAGACTGGGTAAGTAGAGAAACCACCTAAATCTTTAAATCTCATAGTATCCCTTTGACTAGGTGAGCATTTCCTGAACATTCTGAGTTGAAAGATCTCCACTCTAACTGTTTTCTATCAATGTCTGACTCTGATGCCTGTTTGATGTTGACATCTGTAGCAGCACAGCAGGCCAGTTGACAGCTGTGTTACTGGGAGTCTTGTAACTGTATGGTTTCATCAGTTACTGTAGACGGAGGCCGTCAGCCCAGACCAGGCCAACTGCAGACCTAGCCCTACACACTGCCTTATTAACGCTCAGCAAATGAAAGGCATCTTCTGATCTCTGTGTGTGTTTGTACCAGTGTATATATATGTGTATCTGTGTGTGTGTGTGTATGTGTGTGTACCAGTATATGTGTGTATCAGTATGTGTGTGTGTGTTGTGTATTTCCCCTCTGTTTCGTGTGAAGTAAATGGGCTTGGGTTGTGGTGATGGTTAAAAGGGGGATACAGAGGCAGGCCTTATTAGAGAATGGAGCCAGTGAGCGGAGTGTGAGGCTGGGGAGGGGGGTGTGGGGGTGAGGAGATTGGGAGGCGCCCACGCTCGCCCCTGTCTCGGATAATGAGTTGAGATTGCCTGATCCGTCTCTGCGCTCTGCAGGATTCTCAAGACATTTACAGAGAGAGAGAGACGCCCTGACTTTGATGGTGATAGATGTTTTGAGCTTCCCTGCATTTAGCACAAAAGAAAGCGGGTGGAGGGAGGGAGAGACAGAGACAGAGACGGAGAGAGATGGGAATGCGTTGGTTAGGGTAGCGTGTCTGATGCCGGATTGATATTGCAGTACGACGGGGTCAGTGTGCAAAGCCCCAAGTTTTAGACCTCAGAAACTTTTAATGCTGTTTTCTCCCTCTGCGCTCCCTTCCCTGTAGCCCTGGCTTGGCGTAAACCATCAGCTGAGGCTTTTGTGTTAAAGTCTGGGCGTTATTCCCAGAGCCCCACTGTCAGACTGGGGAAGGAGTGAGTAAACCTTCAGCCCTCCCTCTGGCCTCCACCTGTCCTGCAGCAGTTTACACCTCCAGCAGCTCTCCTCTCTTCTCCTCTCCTGTAAGGTGCCATCCCTCCATCAATGAAGTTGAGCTCACTTCAAAGTTCTGCAAGATTGCAGGGCTGACTGAGCGATGCAGAATTGAGCTCTCTTGGAGAATGGTGTGTTGAACTGCTTCATGCGTACTGCCCAGAGCGCAGTGGAAAGGGAAAGGAAAGGGTGTAACCTAGTCAGTTGTACAACTGAATGCATTCAACTGAAATGTGTCTTCCGCATTTAACCCAACCCTTCAATGGGAAACGTAGTATAAACCAGCCTTTAGTCTTGAAATCTTTGGTTGTTTAATACACGGCCTCATGTGAATCCTTAAATAGATGGGTGGGGCTAAGGCTTAACCTGTAGTGACACCCCATCCCATGAACGGGACCGTTATCATCATCTGATACTAATTAGCATAACGCAACAGACATAAATCTTCCTAGAAAATCTTCCTATTCATGAAAATCACAAGTGAAATATATTGGACCACAGCTTAGCCTTTCGTTAATCACCCTATCATCTCAGATTTTTAAAATATGCTTTACAGCCAACGCTAGACAAGCATTTGTGTAAGTTTATCATAGCCTAGCATAGCATTATGCCTTGCTAGCAGCAGGCAACCTGGTCACGGAAATCAGAAAAGCAATCAAATTAAATTGTTTACCTTTGATGAACTTCGGATGTTTTCACTCACGAGACTCCCAGGTAGACAGCCAAAGATCATTTTTTCCCCAAAATATTATTTTTCTAGGCGAAATAGCTCCGTTTGTTCTTCACGTTTGGCTGAGGAATCGCCCGAAATTGCGGTCACCACAACGATGAAAAATATTCCAAATTAGCTCCATAATATCGACAGAAACATGGCAAACGTTGTTTAGAATCCATCCTCAAGGTGTTTTTCTAAATATCTATTTGATAATATATCCGTTGGGACAATTCATTTTTCACTAGGACCGATTGGAATAATGGCTACCTCTGTACTCTACGCAGAATCTCTCTCGGAGCCACCATGTGACCACTTACGCAATGTGGCCGTCTATGGCTATTCTTCAACAGAAATGCGTAAAATTACGTCACAATGCTGTAGACACCTTGGGGAATACGTAGAAAGCGTAAGCTCGTTGATGGTACATTCACAGCTGAATAGGGAGTCATTGGAACGCAGCACTTTCAAAACCTGGGGCACTTCCGGATTGGATTTTTCTCAGGCTTTCGCCTGCAACATCAGTTCTGTTATACTCACAGACAATATCTTTACAGTTTTGGAAACGTTAGAGTGTTTTCTATCCAAAGCTGTCAATTATATGCATATTCTAGCATCTTTTCCTGACAAAATATCCCGTTTAAAACGGGAACGTTTTTTTCCCAAAAATGAAAATACTGCCCCCTAACACCGAAGGTGTGAACAATGTTGAATGGGTGTAGACAAAGAAGAGCTCTCCAGTAGGTTTACCAAAACATTGAAGGGCTCAAAGTTCATCAACTTTCAAAGCAGAATTACTTTCCCATTGTTCCTCAACCCGCAGTGTTTTATATACCATTTTCTAGCTACTTTTATCAATTTAAAAAACACAATTTCAAATTTTGCCACATAAGACCGAATCGAGCCAGTCGGTCACAAATGCTTCAGCGTCTATTGCCCACCCTAAATGTTTTAGGTATATTTGTCCATCGTTTTTTCCATAAACTAAGGAACTCAAATGGTTCCCCAATGGAATGAAATACTTCTTCATCGACCACCTTTATGATTTATAGAACTGAAATGTATTTTGTGTATAGTCTTTGACTGTCAATGTGCTTCTGAATTTGTTTCTGTGTAGACCTCAGTTCGAACCTGTCCCTGTGGTGTTGTCCTAAAGCTGCTGCCACATGTCTTAATAACTTACCTGAGCTCCTGATGTTGGCAGTGCTGCAGCCTCAGCTCTCTGATTGGCTGCCCTGCGCTGTTGTCGATGCGGCAAGTTATTTTAATTTCGGACCCTGGAGTTACCATCTTCTCCCCTGCCTGTCATAGGTCTCTGAGAAACACACTATCAGCGCTATTCTCCTCCTGTCAGCCTCTCACACTCATATATAGTACATACACACTCATATATATACACGCACTCATATATATATACACACACACTCATATACAGTACATACACACTCATATATATACACACACTCATATATATACACACACACTCATATACAGTACATACACACTCATATATACACACAATTATATATACACACACACTCAGATATATGCACACATACCCATATACAGTACACAAACACACACACACACACCGCCACGCACGCACGCACGCATGCACGCAGGCGTGCTGTCAAACCTGCTCCTCCTCATCAGCTGTCAGTTCCACTGTCCATCAGGACACACTTTGTAGAATTACTGAGTGCATTAAGTTTGATACACTCCATTGGCAAGGGCAGAATATCCCCAGCAGCTTGGTTAACTAGCCATGCTGTTGGACCCTTCCCAGTTTATGAAAGTAGAGAGACAGCAGGCAGCCAGGTCCACCGGTAGTATCTATCTGCTTTGTAGCTAGAGAGACAGCAGGCAGCCAGGTCCACCGGTAGTATCTATCTGCTTTGTAGCTAGAGAGACAGCAGGCAGCCAGGTCCACCGGTAGTATCTATCTGCTTTGTAGCTAGAGAGACAGCAGGCAGGCAGGTCCACCGGTAGTATCTATCTGCTTTGTAGCCTTGGGCTGGCCTCAGAGAACAATCGGGGCTGTTCACAACATGATTAATGATGTGTCCAGAGATCAAGTAAAAGCAAATCAACTCTGTAGCTCCTCAGGATGATGTAAGTATGGTTCTACTGTAGATCTGAGGGAGCAGACAAACCTATTGATCTTTAATATTCTGGATTGAACTAATGCTGCAGGGGCAGAGATTACACTTTTAACAGACTGTCAACAGAGAAAATATAAGAGGAAACAAACAAACAGATAGTCAGAAATAATTGAAGGTAAGAGTAAGAGAATTAGACAAAAAGACAATAGGCCTCTGAAGGCAGGAGATGGATGAGCTGAGAGAGATGGAAAGAGAGATGGAGAGAAACGAATGGTGTTTAAGGAGTTGAAGAGAGATAGACAGCAGAGGGACACAGAGAGTAGTGGAGAGCCATGCCAGTCCAGGTCCCTCATCACTCAGTCTTAATAAAGAAGGATGTGTGCCTGGCTACACAGGCTGGCAGGGCCTATAAGGGACACAGGTTAATACTGTCCCACCACACTGTCATTCTCCAGTAATCACTGCTCCACACAGAACTGAATATGGACCAGACCAGTAACTACACTTCTATAGCTGAATCCAGATAACTACAATTATACAGCCAAAACCTGATCCTCAGTACTCCTCACATACAGTACGTTATAACTTGCAGCTGTATGTCTAAATTCACACAAGCGAAACTTTTGACACATGCAAAAGTTCAAGAGCAAAAGTAGGACAAAAAGACAAGTTGTACAACAAAGTTTCCCTGTCTAGTGGCACTTTACTTTCTCCAGCTTTGTTTCAGTCTTCTCTTCTTTGACAATTACATAGGTTAGTGTTCCATCCATGTGTAGGGTGAAGAGGCAGTCACAACTCTATGACTGGTCTCTTGGGACTCCGTCAGTGTCCAGTGAAGAGGGTGACAGTGGTGACAGCCAGACCCTTGCCCCTGTGAGAGAGAGCCAGTCCAGTGTGTTAGCCGGAGGAGCCCTCTCTGCTCTCTGTGGCCCTCAGCCGTGCCTCATTAAAGAGTCAGAAGCCAGGCTACAGAAGGACTGGTCCTATGGTCCTTATCACTAGCTATCTATCTGACTGCAGCCCAGCACACACACAGCAACACACAGAGTAGAGGCCTCGTCAAGCAGGCCTGCAGGGGAGAATAATTCCAATGATTTCAATATGAATCCCTAGCGCGGCGAGCACACAGTGGAGTGTGAAGTCAGACACGACAATCAGAGGTTTGAAACTTTTGGCCTCGCTCTCTCCACTTGTGTGCTTAGACAAAGGGAGAAAAAGAGGGAGAGAAAGAGAGAGAGAGTAGTCTCCAAGGTGATGCAAGGGAGAGAGAGGGTGGGGGGGGGATAGTATTATATCAGTGGGTAGGAACTGTAGCTGTGTGTGTCTGTTTGTGTTTGACCTCCCTGTATATCTCTCTTTTATGTCTCCCTCATTCTCTCTTTCACAGTCCTTCACAGTGGACTTATTGATTTCATTTTCATATTGTTGGAGGCGTCATCATGAACAGCCTTTCCCTCCTTTCAAACAAGAATTGATCCAGGCTCGGAGAAGCCAATCAAACCGAAGACCATTATCTTTCTGTTGCCGTGGCGTCGACTTGCAATGTGCCACATTGTTTTCAGACATAACAGCACACAATAACAGCACTCCTGACTAGTGAATAGCACAGAGCATAGTGGAAAGTTTGTTTCCAATTGAGTCCAACATTGTGTAATGTTTTATAATGGGAGTTTGGTTTCAGGGCCTGAGTATTGTTCAAGGAAAGAGCATACTGCAATCTCAGGACAATTATCCTATCTTTTATAATGGTAGTCTAGAGCAAGGCAAGTCACCATCCGGATCCCTGTGCTTTCTTCCACAGACAAAAACACTGAGGTAAATGTACTGGTTGATTTGTTTTCTCCATCACAATACAATATGTTGTATATCTCTGCCTGTTTGGGGTAGATCAATCAAGATATCTCTGAAGTCACTAAGGTCTTCCAACTTGGAACCTGACCGCTTTCTTTGATGCATAACGTGCCTGCACCACAATCACAATGGTAACCTCTTCACCCAGCCACTGATGTCTCCCCTGCCTTTCATGAAAGAGTCTTTTGTTTCTCTGTCTCTATTGCAATTAGCTGGGCCTGTTGGGCTGTGCTGTGCACTACAGTAGCATTACTTTAATGGGAATTATAAGCAATTATTTTTGTTCCATCACTCTCTTTTGTCGCTAGGGATTATTCAAACATTTGTGCTGCATGGCCTTTTGAGATTACATTTACTGGCGAGAGAGTGCTGGTTCTCTGTCTCTCCCTCTTCTCTATATCTCTCTTTCAGTCTCTCCGGGTCTTTTTCTTTTCTCTCACTTTCTGTTTCTTTCTCTCTCTCAGCAGTTCATTTATTCAGCCTCACCTCAAATGCCCATTAGCTGCTAAGCCCCTTTTTATGACCAGAAAAAGCCAGCTATCTCACGTAGGGTCATCGTAACCCCTACTACCATCAAGCTGTCACATACGTTGATGTTTGATGTCGTTATATATTTTATTGTTCACCTGTTTTGTGTAGTTTCTACCACGGTACAGCAAAGTGGTCTAGCCTTAACAGTGATGCATTAAACATGGTCTTGCTCTAGCTATACCCCTTTCCCTCTTTCTCTCTTTCCCTTTTCAATCCTCCTTCTCTTTTGTTGTTTCGCTGAGTGCTATCGAACAGCACATCTGATCAAGCTGAATCCAAAGCTACCATTTTGGGCTTTCATCAGCACTGTGGCCCAGGCGTCACAGTCAACACAAGGCTTTCAAACGTCCATCAGTGGAGGGATGGGGGACGGAGGGAGGACACAATGGGCTCCAGCGGCGCTGGCTGACCTTTCCAAAGCCTCTCTCCTCTCGCGTCCCCACTCTCTCTCTCTCTTTCTCTCTCTAATAGACCAGATAATAACACAGGTCCATGGCTCACACATTGTGGAGTTGAAAGCCACCTCAAACGCCAAAGAATTGGCACACTTTGGCTTTCTGTAGCGGATTTCACAGAACGCCTGGGCCTGGAGATGGGCTCTGTTTTATCCTGTGGGTGAAAGGCTGTGTGAGGCCCCCAGCCGAGATAAATGTCCAGCCTGCCTGGCCATCTGGGGGTTTCTATTGGCTTTGTTAAACAAAATGGCCAAAACCGCAAACGGCCAGGCTGCCGCTTCACGTCCTCCTGGCCACTTTGGCTCACAGGCCCTCACCTCACAATGCACTCCAATTTCCTCTTTGTACTCTAAAATAATTTCCCCCTTTTAATACAAAAACATTTCCCCCAAAAAGTTATGTTGGGGTTGTTGTTTGTGGCATCCTGACTTCCCCACTCAAGGCCAGGTTGACATGTTATGGTCCCTTTCATGTCTAGCTTCAAAGCAATTGATCCCTCTCCTCATGAATGCAATCATCAGAAATAATACATGTAAAGTAGTAAATATTTAATAATAAATGGAAAATAGGGAAACTAAACCTATTGCTGGTGTAGAGTATAGAGTGGCCTGGGGGCTTTGAAAGGGATGCAGCCAGCATGTTGTGTTGCCATCCGTCAGGAGCCAGGAGAGGCTATCTCTCCACACAGGAAAGCTCTCAGTGAAAACCAGGCACTCGTATCACATCTCAGTAGTTTTTTCTTTTTCTTTGCCTGTCTGCCTCCCTCACTGTGGCAGAGTGGGGGCTATCGCCCGGGAATTCCAATTGCCTGCCAGTCATCAGATAAGACGGATTTCCAATTGAGCTGAGCCTGGGAGAGGGGACTGAGTGCTCAGAGTACGGTCTATGGTCTCCCCCTCTCCTCCTGACTCTCACTCGGCCTCCTCTATACCCCAAAACTATCTGAGCAGAAAACAAATAGTAGTACCACTGCCATGGAGGAATCAGGCTAGTATAAGTAGCCTGTCAGATGGAATGTTGTCACCAGACGTTTGAGATGTGTTCCTTGCCGTAAAAATGGACTGATTTCTAAAGTAAATGATTCTCAGTGACATACAGTATACATGCACTTACCATAAATTAAGCATGGAAGTTATAAAATAAATTGCTGGACATGTAATATGTTATTTTTAAGTGATATAGATGAAAGACAACGAGTAGAATCAACGATAATGCTTGTGTACAATTAAGACCCTCATCTTCATTCTCTTCCTTACCAGCTGGGTAAATGTCTCTGTCTGGACACAGAACAGCATCAGACAGATTGACATCACTCCCACAGACACTCAGGTCATAGTTCATATGTATATTCCCCTCTGTGTTGACCTCTTGTCACTGTGGTGATTATATAGAGGTCAGAGGTCCGGGGTCAATGTGCTGCTGTCTGACCCCAGTTGTCAGAGCTACCTGCTGAGGAAACCCTCTTAGCTAATCAAGACTGACCCTACAACAGCTCAGACGCTACTACTGTATACTGTAGCTCCTATTAGAGCTATAGGATAACTTTTTACATTTGCGAGGGTGTATGTTTGTAAGTGTGAAACAGTATTGTGCTGACTTTGTGTAGAGTGAGTAAATAGAAATCACCTCCGATAAAGTGAAACAAGTACGCACTAGCAGAGCATGTATTCACACTGGGAACTTTTTGGCTAAGCTCTGCAAGTCTTTCTCTCCCTGACACACAAACACTTACTTTCCCTGCAGGTGGAGGTGTCCCTTACGATGTATTCTGATGGGATGTGTTGTGATCTCGGTCGTGACGAGACGCGTATTGATTCTGCTGTGTGTCTCGGGGCATGCTTCTCAGTGTGTACTAACCTCGCACTGCTACCTCCAGCTACAGGTCAATATCCCATCCTGGATTTTGCCTGGCTGGCCTGCCAAGGCTCCGAGTATTGTTCCACATGGACCTCAATAACATGCCATTATTCCTGCCCCCTCTGCAGCAGCACTCTGCTCTCCATGCCGTGGCCCTGTAGGTCTGTTGAGGATGCTTTCAAAGCTCTGGCCAAATTAATAGATGAGAATGCAGGGAGAGTGCTCTTTAAATCACCTGTTCCCAATTTGTTCACCAAATGTATTTATGATGATGTCAAAGCCTACAGTACACTCTAGAAATGCTTTTAAAGACTAGTTAGGCCATCACCTTGATCAAGCTGCTAATTATTTATTTCGATTTTCTTTTGTCTCTATTCTTTCTCTCTAAATGACAAACTGTGGATGTACGGTATGTTGCTTTATTGTTGTCAGAGACGGAAAGGACTTCTGTCAGTAATCTGTGAGTACTCTTTATGAAAGTGTCAGTGGTGTTAAGCGGAGCGACACAGGGGAACCCAAGAGCAGACTCAGATGAGGAAACAGGGATGAATGAACCAAAATATTTATTGTTCACACAGGGAGATATGGAGTGCAGATCCGGGGAAGCTCGGATGAGTTGCAGAAAAAACAGATGTGGAGACTGAGGTTGGAGTTAGCTGAGTAGAACAGGGTAAACAGGTCCTGAGGGGAATCCAAAGTAGTGGTGGTGAGTAAAATCCAGAGCAAGGTGGTTGGGTGGTGAGATGTGGAACGGGAGACAGGAGTCAGAGAGGTAAACTGCAATGAGAGGATAAACAGTGTCAGGCAGGGAAACAGGCACAGCAGAGTAACAGAATCTTGAATAATCATAAATGGCTAGACTCATGAACTGACTGAGCAAAGATTACGATCTGGCAGAGTGGAAGTGGCGGGACTGAGTATTTGTACAGGTCTTGATTATGGAACGAGTTGCAGCTGGTAGGGATCTGCACATCTGTCTCCAACCACACAATCACACAGAGAGGGAGAGGGAGAGAGTGTACATGGAGAGTAACTGCAGGTCAAGAAGACACCGGATGAACACCAGAGGGAGTAGCAGGAGCAGATGTGACAAGTGGTTACGCCCCACCGAGAGAATCACTACAATTGTCTTGACCGTAGACATCATTGGTGCTGACCTTTGATTGGTGCTGGTTACAAGGGAGACTCCTCCCCCTACTCACACCTAGTAGTTCCTAAGAGTATCACAGAGGAATGGAAATCGTTGTCCTCGCTTCCCCTACAAGAGTCAAGACCCAAGGGGGTCAGGGGCTTGATAGACATTTTGTTAAGAATTGAGCTGAAGTGAGTCTGAAGACGTGTGTGTTGTTGTGTTATGTATTGTGTTAAATTGATCTGACATATGGTTGATTAAAGTTGTCCTCTCCTTGTTTTCAGAACCTGCTGGTAAACCATGGATGAAGAGCAATGGAGAACAGCAGTGGAAAATGCTAAAACTCATGTCCAGGAATAGTTTTACTGAAGCACAAAAATTGGCAGTTCTAAATGTAGCACTCATTCTTATTTAGGGGCAGCGGGCTGCTTTGGTGTTAGCATCATGTCTTTTATACATTGTTTTAAGCAGACACTATTGTACATTTTTCAGGGTACAGTAGATATTTGAAAGAGGACTGACTAAAGGTTTTAAGTTGTATATACAGTACCGGTCAAAAGTTTGGACACACCTACTCATTCAAGGGATTTTCTTTATTTTTTTACTATGTTTTACATTGTAGGATAATAGTGAAGACATCAAATCTATTGTAACGATCTTCATCTGAGGAACAGGAAAGATCGGATCAAAACAGCGTGGTAAGTGTCCATGTTAATTTAATATCACTGAACACGAAATACAAAATAACCAAGTGAAACAACGAAAATTTAAACAGTCCTGAAAGGTGACACAACACAAAATGGGAAATTACCCACAAACACCAGGTGGGAACAGGCTACCTAAGTATGGTTCTCAATCAGAGACAATGAAAGACAGCTGCCTCTGATTGGGAACCATACCAGGCCAAACACATAGAAAACATAGAAAAAACCCAACTCCATCTCACGCCCCGACCAAACCAAAATAGAGACTAAAAAGGAACTAAGGTCAGGGCGTGCCAACTATGAAATAACACATATGGAATCATGTAATAACCAAAATAGTGTTAAACAAATCAGAATATATTTGAGATTCTTCAATATAGCCACCCCTTTGCCTTGTTGACAGCATTGCACACTCTTGGCATTCTCTCAACCAGCTTCACCTAGAATACTTTTCCAACAGTCTTGATGGAGTTCCCACATATGCTAGGCACTTGTTAGCTGCTTTTCCTTCACTCTGCGGTCCAAATCATCCCAAACCATCTCAATTGGGTTGAGGTCGGGTGATTGTGGAGGCAAGGTCATCTGATGCAGCCCTCCATCACTCTCCTTATTGGTCAAATAGCCCTTACACAGCCTGGAGGTGTGTTGGGTCATTGTCCTGTTGAAAAACAAATGATGCGCACATCAGATGGGATGGTGTATTGCTGCAGAATGCTGTGGCAGCCATGCTGGTTATTAAGTATACTCTGAATTCTAAATAAATCACTGACAGTGTCACCTACAAAGCACCCCAACACCATCACACTGTTACGGTTTTCTTCTGGTGAATGGGAGGAAGACCAAAATGCAGCGTGGTTATTCATAAACATCTTTAATGAAAGATGAAAAATACGAACAATATACAAAACAAGAACCATGAAAAACCGAAACAGCCCTATCTGGTGCAACAGAGACAGGAACAATACCCACAAAACACTCAAAGAATATGGCTGCTTTAATATGGTTCCCAATCAGAGACAACGATAAACACCTGCCTCTGATTGAGAACCACTCCAGGCAACTTACCTAGACTACTTCACTAAACCACAATCCCATAACCTACAAAAAAACGCTACCCATGTCACACCCTGGCCTGACCTAAATAAATAAAGAAAACACAAAATACTATGGCCAGGGCGTGACACACACCTCCTCCTCCATGCTTCACGGTGCTTCCCATGCTTCCCAGAAATCCCAGTTCGACAATGAATGTTTGTTTTGTTCGATAAAGTCCATCATTTATGTCCAAATACCTCATTTTTGTTCACGCATTTAGTTCACAAATTCAAATTCACGAGGCGCAGACACTTAGTCCAGAAGAAAAGTCAAAAAAGTTATATTACAGTTCGTAGAAACATGTCAAACGATCTATAGAATCAATCTTTAGGATGTTTTTAACATAAATCTTCAATAATGTTTCAACCGGACAATTCCTTTGTCTTTAGAAATGAAACAGAACGCAGCTCGCTCTCACGGCCGCGCGCATGACTTAGCTCATGGCATTCTGCCAGACCTCTTCATCAAACAGCTCTTATTCGCTCCCCCTTCACAGTATAAGCCTCAAACAAGGTTCTAAAGACTGTTGACATCTAGTGGAAGCCTTAGGAAGTGCAACCGGACCAAATTTACACTGACTTGAAAACCTACAAACCTCAGATTTCCCATATTTTTGCCATATGAGTTCTGTTATACTCATTCAAACAGTTTTAGAAACTTCAGAGTGTTTTCTATCCAAATCTACTCATAAAATGCATATCTTAGCTTCTGGGCCTGAGAAGCAGGCAGTTTACTCTGGGCACCTTATTCATCCAAGCTACTCAATACTGCCCCCCAGCCATAAGATGCTAACACTTTTTTTGGTTACTACATGATTCCATATGTGTTTTTTTATAGTGTTGATGTCTTCACTATTATTCTACAATGTAGAAAATAGTAAAGAATAAAGAAAACCCTTGAATGAGTAGGTGTTTCCAAACATTTGACTCGTACTGTATATATACTTTTTTAAATATATTTTCAGGCAATCCTGACCATGAATTTATCAGGCTTATATTATATTACTTCCTTGATGTCATTAATTAAATAATATCCCTATGCTAATGTATGTCTGATTCTTGGTTTGGCTATAGCTATAGCTGTACTTGTGACTATATCCATCCACTCACTTTATTTTCTTTGTAAACATAGAAAGAAACACATTTCTTTATGGTAATTCATCCACTTTTCCCTTTTATCCATAAAGAAAGCATATAATACCATGAAAGACATGTTGTGTTGTTGGCATGGGGGCAGGAGTGTGGGTAGTAGATAATAACCCTGGTGTCTGTTGGGAGAGACCAGCTCATACAGGTGTTTCAGCTGCCTGGGAGCATGTTATCAAGTCCAGCAGTGATGCTCTGCTCTCTATTCAATTCAAATGAAACATATCAAGGCAGTTTCATTTTGGTATGAGAGAGATAAGAGGTATGGATGACAAGAAGTGGTGTTACGCCTCACCAGTGGTTTAAACAACTGTGGAAAGTCATACCTCAACCACGGAAGCACCTACCCCAGTTGGCTGTCATCACAAAGATGAAGTGGTGTTTCCTATTGGCCCAATTCATTTAAGCACAACTAAAACACATTGGCAGTTTGAAGTGACTCAAATCCAAATTTGTTGCATATCCGATTCAAATCTGTTCTTTTTCCTGCAGTCTGAACAGGCAGCTAGCACATGGAATCTGATATTTCAATCCGCATTTCAAACCACCTTCGTAGGTGGTTTGAAGTCAGATACAAATCTGATTATGGCTAGCCAAAAAGGGCTCGTTTTGAAAGTTGAATCATCTTAGCCTTTTAAAATATGATATTGAACATTCAAAGCAACTGGCATGGCAGGCATTGTTGTCCCCTTAGCTTGCTACATCACTTCTGAGTGACAGGAAGCAGGAGCACAACCACCAATCAGCCTACACCACTGCAACACACACGTCATTACTATGACCACTTGCATAGCCATGTCAGCAAATTACTGCTGTCACACAATTCTGATTTAGCCACTTGTAACCTGATGTTTGGACAGTCAGTATTCCAAAACTTTCGAGGCTTTCGAGTAATATTGCCAGGAATAATACCTCTACACTTATACTGCTGGGAGAGGAGGCTGTGGCTGGGATTGATTTCAGACCAGGGTGCTGTTCATGCCAAGCCGCGGTGACATAATTTGTAACCTGACATGCAGGGGTTGATAGGTCTAGCACAAGATCGGAGCCTCGATTAACTTTCTGCTATGCGTCTCTTATGAGGAGCTGTGTGTGTGTTTGTGTGTGTGTGTCTGTCTGTACAGTGCCTGGCAGGATCCCATTTGCCTTTCATAATAAGGCTCTCTCAGTGAGAGTGCTGTGAGAAGTGACAGGGTAGAGGGACCTCACACAACCCTGTAGAGGAGATGGACAGGATCTAAAGGCCACCACAACCTAGTGACAATGGTAGTAGAGGAGGAGAGGACAGCAATACATGGTGGCCTTCAAACAGATCTGTACAGTATTTCTGTAGAAGCAGAAGCTCTACTGCACACAACCATAGGCCAACAGCAATGCCCACACATGAACCCACACAGCAAAGTGCAGCAATATAAAACATATAACATTCAACGGAGGGGACACCCTAGGCCCGGTCTATTTCCGAGCTCTCTTGGACTCCCCCACATGTGCCCCTGACATTTGGAGAATATGATAACCCTTTGGGCAAACAGTGTGGTGGTGGTGGGCTGGCTTCTCCGGGTTGTGTTAGTAGAGGAGCACCATTGGCTCATTCAGTCGTATCGCTGGGGCTCAACTCCGGGGCTGCCAGAATGAGGTGTCCACAGGTTTGATCCGAGCACAGAGGCTAGGCAACACTGGTATATACACACACCCAGCTGACATTTATCCTCAAATACCAGGCTACACAGATCACTCCGGTTCAGTTATTAGCTGCTCTTCTTCCCCCGCTTCCTGTGTAAAGAGGAGAATAATTAGAGCAGTGCAGGTCCGAACGGTCAGATATCAGCTTTATTGCGTTTTTCATTCTGCTCGAGTCATCACAGGGAGGGGCTCAGGTGGCGTAAGTAAGGAACACCATCCCTCATGACCCCCGTGAGCTGGTATACACACACACACACACACACCCTCTCAATCAACCAAAACTGGAAGAACTGATGCTACATTCTGTACTTATATGATGTTGTATCATTTTATACTCCCTCTCCTTTCTCAATCTCAACTGATCACACAAAGTATGTTCAAGAGACACATTCTGACTTTGAATCCTGCTTTGAGAGTTGTAATAGACATAGCTTTGATAAAGTGATAAGGGACTGTTTACAAAACCACGTAAAGGAATTCTAAGAGTAGTCTTTTTTAGAGAGTCATTTCATATGAAAATCAGCTTTACAGTACTGAGAGACCACATAACTGGTCTCAACATATGGAAATTTTGCTTTCTAGGAAACGACTGGCGGGAAAACGTAATAAAAGAAATGTCACGGGATGTGGTCACATAGATGTTTTGGTATCCACTACTTGAATGCCTTGAGCGATGAGCTTCAAGGTACCAGATTGGAAAATGATATCCTTGGCATTCAAATGCGTCTTTTGTTGATCCCATGTCATACCATTTACCACAGGAGATATTACTACAGACATGTTCCATTCAGCCTGCTGAAAGCCTCCTTTCAAATATGATTGAATTTGATTGAATTCACATACACTATATTTACAAAAGTATGTGGACAACCCTTCAAATTAGTGGATTTGGCTATTTCAGTCACACCTGTTGCTGACAGGTGTATACAATTGAGCACACAGCCATGCAATCTCCATAGACAAACATTGGCAGTAGAATTGCCTTACCGAAGAGCTCAGTGACTTTCAACTTGGCACCATCATAGGATGCCACCTTTCCAACACGTCAGTTTGTCAAATTTATGCCCTGCTAGAGCTGCCCTGGTCATCTGTAAGGGTTGTTATTGTGAAGTGGAAACGTCTAGGAGCAACAACAGCTCAGCCGCGAAGTGGTAGACCACTCAAGCTCACATAATGGGACTGCCGAGTGGTATAGTGCGTAGTGCGTAAAAATCATCGGTCCTCGGTAGCAATACTCACTACCGAGTTCCAAACTGCCTTTGAATCAAAGTCAGCACAAGAACTGTTCGTCGGGAGCTTCATGAAATGGGTTTCCATGGCCGAGCAGCTGCACACAAGCCTAAGATCACCATGCATAATTCCAAGTGACGACTGGTGTGGTGTAAAGCCCGCCGCCATTAGACTTTGGAGCGGAGGAAACTTTGGGATGAATTGGAACACCAACTGCAAGCCAGGCCTAATCGCCCAACATCAGTGCCCGACCTCACTAATGCTCTTGTGGCTGAATGGAAGCAAGTCCCCGCAGCAATGTTCCAACATCTAGTGGAAAACCTTCCCAGAAGAGTGGAGGCTGTTATAGCAGCAAAGGGGGGACCAACTCCTAATTAATGCCCATGATTTTGGAATGAGATGTTCCACAAGCAGGTGTCCACACACTTTTGGTCATGTAGTGTACTTTTAACACCCACGGATGCATCTCAGGAAGTACAGTACAGCACTGCGAAGGACGTTTATTTCATATTTTCTATTTTACTTCCCCAGTCGAATAGTCATGCGGTTGCACAAGGGTGTAACAAAGTGTGACTTTCATGAACAGGCTTGTTTATAACAAAGTGATATATAATTCAAGGGCTAAACAAATTAGAGTCATTTGGAAAATGTACTGAATATATTTGATTGAATTTCCTTGCATGCCAACCTGTGATTGTGAAGGAATGGTGTTCGCTGGGGGTGGGGTTTCAGCAGTGTCTCTGCTTGCATTCACAGGTCTACCTAACACCTCCCATCATTCCTCATAACCCGCTGGCTTCACCTCCTCTCTACCTACATTTAGAATCCATTTAGCATCTCATGCCATAGATCCTCACACCTGAAGAGAAGAGGGTGGAATCATGATACATGAAGCTACAGTATGTAAGGCTCAATGTACAAACAATGCAGGACAATTGCTTTACCCATGCCAGGCAAATGTTATCGACTGAACATGGACCACCAACTGTCTCGAACACCAAGCCATTCTCCCCTCCCGTCGCATGCTGCAGTGTAGCCTAACATCTCTCTCAGTAGTCTCTAAACAGTGGGCCTCCCTCCTCCCAGGCTGCTCCATAAGCCAGCTCACTGGGAGAGCAGTACTCTGACAATGGTCCTTAATTAGAGCGTGCCTCTGTCTGACAGCCTCTATTCTGCTCCAGCATGTCCTGCTCCACACAACAGCTCTACACAATCCCAGCTACCAGCTCCTCCACAGCTGATTCACTGCTAATTCAATCCACTCCCATTTTAACCCCAGTTGTTAATGCATAGCGGAACCTGTCTTATACTAATTGAATCAGACCCGGATAGTCCTCCTCTCCTCGCCCAGCCCTGATCAGGGATTTCTAAGGAAGAAAGGCAGTGATTGGGTTGAGCGTTGACATTGCTAGAATTACAGGAGTTTCTTATAATCGAGGCTAGAGAGATATCTTATGACTTGGTATGGTTGTGATACCTCCTACAGGTATGTTCAGCCTGGTCTCATAGAATAGAGGTAACATAGTAAAAGTAAATATGGGACACTCAAATGAGTATGATATGTTATTTCTGGTATGGTTACATAAGACAGAAGGTTACTTAAGGCAGAAACGAAAGGACGGTGGGTGGGTGGGTGGTTTGTTGGGGTGGATGGGTGAACATATAACACGAATGTCTAGTAACCCAACGGTTGCTTGCTCCAATCTCATCACGGACAACTTTAGCATTTTAGCTCATTAGATACTTTGCAAATACTTGCCATGTTAGCTAACCTTAACCCTAATCTTAACCTTTTAACCTAGCCTGAACCCTAACCTTAACACAGGGAACGTTAGCCACCTATATTGCAAATTATATTACATTTACTATGTTACATCTACCCCTGAGTCCAGGTTGGTATGTTGTAGAGGAGTGTGACAATAAAAACTCATAACTGATTTCCGTGTGCTACATGGTGAACTTTGACTCTCAGCCCCATTCCCTCTCTCTCACGTTCTCTTTCTGCATGGTGGGTGGTTGCAATGCCTCCCCTGTCTGCCCTTTGGCGATACAGCACTCACAGCAGGCCTTGGCACTGTGGCGCTGCACACACTCATTACAGTCAGTCAGACTCAGAGGCTCTGCTTCTCTCCCTCACACACCACCTCTCTCATACACACCTGACAATACTTCAGGAGGACAACAGGGGGCACTCCACTTTGAAACCTCAGTTTACCTGTAAACCAATCTCCTCATCTTAACCTGGGCCCTCAACAATTCATAGAATGAGAGTGATAGGGATGCCAATTTCAATGTGATAGTAATGTTCATAATTACCCTGTGTTTATAACCGAGTGGGAAGGTGGTATTTACCACATATGACTGGAAACTCTTCCATCATCCCTGAGCTCCAACTTCTCCCACATGTTGACCTCTGACATCACCTACTAAGAAAATGATCTTGATTACAGCATTTTTGGCAGTTAAATTTAATAACAAAACATAATCTATTAAAAGCAATCTATTAACATGTTTTTGAACACTGTAATTAGTTTACAAGCATGATAGCTGTACATTTAGTTTATGGTTGACGCCGTTTCTCAACAAAGCACGTGAATGTGACCAACTGGTATTTAAATCCAATCAAAATTGCATGTGTCACATGCATCGAATACAATGGGTGTAGACTTCACCATGAAATGCCTACATACCAGCCCTTCTTAACGATGCAGAGTAAAAAATAAAATACAGTACACACCTACTCATTCAAGGGTTTTTCTTTACTATTTTCTACATTGTAGAATAATAGTGAAGACATCAAAATGATGAAATAACACATATGGAATCATGTAGTAACCAAAAAAGTGTTACACGCTTAAACAGATTCTTCAAAGTAAAAAAAAAAGAATACCTTATTTACATAAGTTTTCAGACCCTTTGCTATGTGGCTCAAAATTGAGCTCAGGTGCATCCTGTTTCCAGTGATCATCCTTAAGATGTTTCTACAAATTGATGGATTCCAACTGTGGTAAATTCAATTGATTGGACATGATTTTGAAAGGCACACACCTGTCTATATAAGGTCCCACGGCTGACAGTGCATGTCAGAGCAAAAACCAAGTCATGAGGACGAAGGAATTGTCCGTAGAGCTCGGAGACAGTGTCAAGGCACAGATCTGGGGAAGGGTACCAAAACATTTCTGCAGCATTGGTCCCCAAGAACACAGTGGCCTCTATCATTTAAATGAAAGAAGTTTGGAACCATTAAGACTCTTCCTAGAGCTGGCTGCCCGGCAAAAATGAGCAATAGGGGGAGAAGGGCCTTGGTCAGGGAATTGACCAAGAACCCGATGGTCACTCTGACAGTCCAATCAGGACTTTGTGGTAGAGTAGCCAGATGGAATCCCCAGTAAAAGGCACTTGACCTCCTGCTGGGAGTTTGCCAAAAGGCCCCTAAAGGACCCTCAGAACACAAGATTTTGGGGCGAAGGTTCAGATTGGGGCAAAGGTTCACCTTCCAACAGGACATAGAGGACAGAGAGATCCTTGAAAAACCTGCTACAGAGCACTCAGGATCTCAGACTGGGGCAAAGGTTCACTTTCCAACAGGACAACGACCCTAAGCACACAGCCAAGGCAACACAGGAGTATCTTTGGGACAAGTCTGAATGTCCTTGAGTGGCCCAGCCAGAGCCCGGACTTGAACCTGATCGAACATCTCTGGAGACACCTGAAAACAGCTGTGCAGTGACACTCCCCATCCAACCTGACAGAGCTTGAGAGGATCTGCAGAGAAGAATGGGAGAAACTCCACAAATACAGGTGTGCCAAGCTTGTAGCGTCATACCCAAGAAGACTCAAGGCTGTAATCACTGCCAAAGGCGCTTCAACAAAGTACTGAGTAAAAGGTTTGAATACTTATAAATGTGATATTAAACTTTTATAAACAAATCTAAAAACTTGTATTGTGTGTATTGTGTTCTTTGTTGTCTATTTTAGAATAAGGCTGTAAAGTAACAAAATGCGGAAATAGTCCAGGGGTATAAATACTTTCCGAATTCGCTGTATATGTTAGTAACACAAGAGGAATTAAATACACAAAAATGAAGTAACACTACATGACCAAAAGTATGTGGACACCTGCTCATCGAACATCTCATTCCAAAATCATGGGCATTAATATGGAGTTGGTCCCCCCTTTTTGCTAAAACAGCCTCCACTCTTCTGGGAAGGCTTTCCACTAGATGTTGGAACATTACTACTGGGACTTGCTTCCATTCAGCCACAAGAGTATTAGTGAGGTTGGGTACTGATTTTGGGCAATTAGGCCTGGCTCGCAGTCAGCGTTCCAATTCCAATTCAACAATTTCTGTATGGACCTCGCTTTGTGAACAAGGGCATTGTCATGCTGAAATAGGAAAGGGCTTTCCCAGTACCAATCAATGTGCAGGGCTACGAGGTCTTTGAGGTAGATATGTACATAAATGCAGGGTAAAGTGACAAGGCATCAGAATAGAAAATAAGAAGAATCACAACTGGTCATTTCCACCTTGCCATTTGGATAAGAAAACACCAGCATGCCCTCATGAAGTGGTTTTATTGTACAGTGTAAGTTGACTGTGTACATTATATGATGACAAATCACACCCAAATGAGTTGTCTGTATATTATTGCCATTACTGTGACTTGTACTGGTTATTAATATCATTCTCCTCTGTATGATATTAACTGCCAGCGTGCCTGGTCTTCTTGTCCCTGTTTGCTAGGCCTGAGAGACAGTGAGTGCATCCTCTTGTCCGGTCGTCCCCAGGGGAAATCGGCTCACAGAACGGAGAGCGTTTTTATCACCTCCTCCATCAGATTAGACAGACGAGTGACATCTATTAGACTGACCTGGTCGCTGCCAAGCTTAGATGTACTGCTAAAGACTTCTCTACCTTGTGATATTACACGTTCAGATAAAAGAGTTCCACATCCCTGTAATGCCATTAGACCCGAGGAACGTGTACAGAGGGAGGGGAGGAGAGGAACGACTGGCCTGTTTAACCCTGGCATCAACTTTAGAGAGAGTGCACAACTTAATCCCTCTAGGAAGCAGGATTAGACCACAGTCTTCCTCTTATCGCTCCTCTTTTTTCTCCGGGCCACATTGTCATTTCCCTTTTCCTCCCTTTCTTTCCCCCCATAATGCTCCCTACCAAGTGGCTTAGTGGTTCATCATTGTGGATTTTGTTTTTCCCTTTGTCGTGATAGTTCCTGTTCCAGCAGCGGGGAGCATGGATTCACTGGCACTTACTGAGAGGTGCCACTTCCCACCCCTCTGGTCATGTCTATAAGAGGAAAATGATCCATGTTAATACAAGTGACATTTGTTGTTGTTAATTACTACTGTCTGCCACTACACAAAATTATGCAATTAACTTGTGAAGCTCTTCAGTAACAAAGCGCTTGCACAATTGGCCATATAATCCAGTTATTCATACATTTTTGTGATGTTTTGCTTCATTTTTAACACAAAAACAAGTGGTTACTAGAGGTCATCATGAGAGGAAGAGAAGAGAATGTATGTCAGCAGCTTGTCAAATCAAACTAGATAATGACATGGAGTTCTGCATGGACATGCGAATAGAGGGGGAGGTCTGCTAAGCTAACATATGGAATTGTTTTAGGATGGTCATACCAAGGATCATTTAGCTAATGGATTTTGAATCTTAGGACCCCATAAGGTATAAAAAATAATTAAAAGATTAAATGTTGAATTTGGCCTTTCTGCTATTAGCCCATAGAAACACATTGAATAACAGCTTCATACATGCATAAACAGACAATAAAAATAAAGAGTTTGTTCTGAAGTGTATGTCCTATATCTGAGCGATATAAGAAAGAGAATGAAATTATTTATATTTTTTTGGGACATGTATTTAACCCCATATTTTAGCCACTAAATCATCTCCACACAGTGCATTTGGAAAGTATTCAGACTCCTTGACCTTTTCCACATTTTGTTAAATTGCAGCTATATTCTAAAATGGATTAAATTGTTGTTTGTTCTCAATCTACACACAATATCCCATAATGACAAAGAAAAAACAGGTTAGTAGACATTTTTGCAAATGCATTGCAAAAAAAAATGAAATATCACATTTACATAAGTATTCAGACCTTTTACTCACTACTTTTTTGAAGCACCTTTGGCTTCAAAATGGGAGTTTCTCCCATTCTTCTCTGCATATCCCCTCAAGCTATGCCAGGTTGGATGGGGAGTGTGGCTGCAACGCTATTTCAGGTCTCTCCAGAGATGTTCAATCAGGTTCAAGTCCAGGCTCTGGCTGGGCCACTCAAGGACATTCAGAGACTTGTCTTGAAGCCACTCCTATGTTGCCTTGGCTGTGTGCTTAGGGTCGTTGTACTGTTGGAAGGTGAACTTTCGCCCCAATCAGAGGTCCTGAGCGCTCTGGAGCAGGTTCTCATCAAGGATCTCTCTGTACATTGCTCTGTTCATCTTTCCCTCGATCCTGACTAGTCTCTCAGTCCCTGCCAATAAAAAACCTCCCCACAACATGATGCTGCCATCACCATGCTTCACTGTAGGGATGGTGCCAGACTTCAATCTTGCTTTCATCAGACCAGATAATCTTGTTTCTCATGGTCTGAGAGTCCTTTAGGTGCCTTTTGGCAAACTCCAAGCGGGCTGTCATGTGCCTTTTACTGAGGAGTGGCTTCCATCTGGCCACTCTACCATAAAGGCCTGATTGGTGGAGTGCTGCAGAGATGGTTATCCTTCTGGAAGCTTATCCCATCTCCACAGAGGAACTCTGGAGCTCTGTCAGAGTGACCATCAGATTATTGGTAACCTCTCTGATCAAGGCCCTTCTCCCCCGATTGCTAAGTTTGGCCCAGGCGGCCAGCTCTAGGAAGAGTCCACTGTGTTCTTGGGGACCTTCAATGCTGCAGACATTTTTTGGTAGCCTTCCCCGGATCTGTGCCTCGACACACAAACCTGTCTTCGAGCTCTACGGATGATTTGCACGTTCTAGCATGTAGTTGCATATTTCCATTAGGGAACGCCTGGTCTATGAAGTGCGCGTGTGCAATAATTCAATTCACTCTTGCACTCCTTTAAAACAACACCATTTTTAGACACTTTGGCAAAGGGTAAAGTCTCCAAAACATATTCCACTCTGTTCGTAACATATTCTAGAACTGTATTGAGATTTATTTTAAATCATTAGGCAGGTTAATTCAACAAAAGCAATGTCGCCAAAACAATTATTGCAACGTCTAATGGAAACAGCAGATATTGGAGACATTTTCTAAAGATCAACAACATTTTTATCTGTTAGACAGGGGTGGATTTTCCTTTTTAACCCAGTGACAAAGTCCAGAGAGATATGAGACCAGGGACGATGAGGGACCGGTAGTGGCTGAAGAAGGCCAGAAGGAGCTTGCCGTGGAATCTTGTTCTGGGCACACACCGTGCACAAGGCGCCGAAGGCAGAGACATCAGGAACCATTGTGGGCCACCAGAAACGTTGTCGAATGGCTGTACTGCTCTGTTCCAGACAGTGCCTCTACTCTTCCAACACCATCTTGACCGGTAGGAGTTCTCGGTTGCCTGCATCGTAGTTCCTCTCTGCAGGATTGAGACGATGGGACAGGAAGGCACAGGGATGAAACTTTTGGTCCTGGGCAGATTGCTGGGACAGGATGTCCCCCCACTCCAAAGTCACAAGCAACAGCCTCTACCACAAATTGACCGGACGGGTCCGGATGGATGAGGATGGGTGCTGTGGTGAACTGATGTTTCAGGTCCACAAAGGCTCTGTTGACAGCTGGAGACCATGGGAACGGTACTTTGGGAGAGGTGAGTGCAGAGAGGGGGGCCACCAGGGTGCTGTAACCACAAATGAAACGGCGGTAGAAGTTATCAAAACCCAGGAAACGTTGCAACTGCACGCTGGATGTTGGTTGAGGCCAATTCACCTTTCCAGGTTCCATCTGGACATTTCCCTCAGTGATGACATATCCCAGGAAAGAGATTGTAGAGCGGTGGAACTCACACATTTCTCGGCTTTCACAAACAATTGGTTCTCCAGGAGGCGCTGAAGGACCTATCTGACATGAAGAACATGTTCTTGGGCAGACCCAGAAAAAAACAGGATGTCGTCAAGGTATGCGACCTCAAAACGCTTTAGCATGTTTACCAAAGCCTGGAAGACAATGGTGAGTCCAAATGGCATGACTTGGTACTCATAATGTCCGCTGGCTATGTTGAAGGCTGTCTTCCACTCATCTCCTTCGCGTATCTGAACCAGGTGGTAGGTATTCCGAAGGTCCAGCTTGGAAAAAATGGTGGCCCCCTGGAGAGGTTCAAAAGCCGAGGAGAGGACTGGTAGGGGGTAACGATTCATAACAGTAATGTCATTCAGACCCCGGTATTCAATGCACGGATGCCGGGTCTTGTCCTTCTTCTCCAGAAAGAAAAACCCTGCACTGGCAGGAGATGCAGACGGACGGAGGGCACAAGTAGCCAGAGACTCCTCTATGTACTCTTCCATGGCCTTGGTCTCCGGCACAGATAGAGAATATAGCCTACCATGAGGCGATGTGGTGCTTGGGAGGAGATCAATGGCACAATCTTAAGGAAGGTACAGGGGAAGAGAAGTAGCTCGTGCCTTGCTGAAGACTTCCAGGAGGTTGTGGTACTCTGGGGACAGCAGAGAAATCCGAGACTTGACTTAAGCCTGAGGAGGCCATCTCGGGGAAGGCTGTGCTGCTTTGAGGCAATGGGAATGGCAGAACGGACTCCAACCCAGGGTTGAACTTGTGGTCCAGTCAACAACGGGGTGTGTTTCTTGAGCCAAGAAAATCCCAAAACAGGAACATGGGGAGACTCAATGAGGAGAAGCTGTATAGCCTCACTGTGATTACCTGAAACACACAAATTAACAGGAACGTTGCTGCGGGTAACTCTACCCATGGAGCGGCCGTCCAGTGTTCTAGTGTCCATGGGAACAGAGAGGAGTTATTTTGTCCCACCACCCGCCAACCCCTCTTTTACGCTACTGCTACTCTCTGTTCATCATATATGCATAGTCACTTTAACCATACCTACATGTACATACTACCTCAATAAGCCTGACTAACAGGTGTCTGTATATAACCTTGCTACTCTTATTTTCAAATGCCTTTTTACAGTTTATTTCTTTACTTACCCACCCCCCCCCCCCCCCCACACACACACACACACATATACTTTTTTTTCTCCTCACTATTGGTTAGAGCCTGTAAGTAAGCATTTCACTGTAAGGTCTACATCTGTTGTTTTGGCGCACATGACACATCAACTCTGATTTGATTTGATTTGAGTGGGGATACCTAATTCAGAAACTAGGGTAGCGTTCATAAAACTCTTATCTGCCCCAGAGTCAATGAGGACCCGGAGATATATAGACTGATCTCCCCACAGCAGAATCACAAAAAAGGAGGTTGATGGGATTTAGAGGATTCCCAGTCTGACTCACCAGAGCACTTGTACCTACTACAGAAATAGGTGTCTTAACCAGGTGGCTATATAATGTCCCGCAGCCCCACAATACAGACAACTGTTGGAACTTAGCCTATGTGAACGGTCCCTAGGCGATAATCTAGCTCTGCCCAGTTTTGTAGATTCCGGAGTATCTGACTCACCGGTCGCTGATGATTCTCGAGGGAGCTCGGGGGGCTTCGGATCCTCTTGGAAAAGCAGCTTTCGAAGACTTCCGGATTCCTTCGAAGGTGAGTGAGCCATTGCGAATGAACGAGTGTGCCCTAAGCCAGACCTCCTCTCACTCCTGCGTTCCCTTAGACATCCATCCATTCTAATGGTGAGGGCGATGAGGGAGTCTAGGTCCACCGGTAATTCCCGAGCAGCTAGCTCATTTTTTACCACCTCAGATAATCCGAGAAGAAAGGTATCGAAAAGAGACTTCGGATTCCAGACACTCTCGGCGGCCAACGTGCAAAAACCAACAGCGTAGTCTGCCACACTACGGGTGTTTTGACGTAATTCAAGAAGTTCTCGGGCCACCTCTCTCCCGGATACCAGAGAATCGAACACCTTCCTCACCTCTGCCATGAAATCCTCCAAATGACGACAAATGGCGGATTGTTGCTCCCTTCCCCACATTAGCGTAATAATATACGCTATCTTCGATCGGTCCGAAGGAAACCCCAGCAGGAAGCAGGATCCCCAGAATATTGCTCCGGAGGAGGTAAGCGGGGTTCTCGGGGAGCCGGAGTAGGCTGTACAAGCTCACCACTAACAGGAAAAAAGTTACTGGGTGGTTGGCGGTTCTCAGAGGTGGCAGGCTGCCTATGAGCTAACTCCCTGACTTGCTCCATAATAGCCTTAAATCCTTGGCCGTGGCATTCCGTCAGGGAACAAAGCCCTTCTAAAAGGTCCTGTAGAAGCTCCTCATGCCTCCCAATGGTGGCTGCCTGCAGGGAGACAGCTTGGCGGAGATGGTCCAAGTCTGCTGGGTCTGTCGTGACCGTTCGTACTATAAAGGCACAAGGCGAGACCCAGATGCAGACACGGGAGGCAGCTGGTTTGAGTCTTTGATATTTATTTTGTTTATTTTTCGTTTTTTTTATTTTTTTTTCTTTTTTTTTTTTATTTCTTTTTTTTTTTTATTTATTTATTTTTTTTAACATATTTTTCGTTTTTTACATAGCTATCCCTTTAAAAACATTTTGCTAAACCTAAGCTTCCAAATACGCTGGATCTTCACAACTAGCTATCCAGCTAAACCGCAACCCTGGACGATTACCCCTGGCTAGCGTTTCCACCCACTTAGCTTGAAGCTAGCCCGGCCTGCGCTACCACCGTAGCATACTCCTGAGCTACAATACCCGGGCCCACGACCGGTCTATCGATGTCACCGCATGAAGAGGAATAAACAGACTCACCCCATCGCGACGTCCCCCAAAGGCTAACTCTCTAGCCCTCGCTATCTCCCTGCTTGCTAATTCGGCCTGCTAACTGCTAGCTTGTCCAGCTCCGGTCCGCTAACTGCTACCTTGTCTAGCCCGGGCCTACAAACTGTTAGCTTGTTAGCACAGGCCTGCTAACCGCCTGAATCCCTGCGTCCCAAACGCCCTCCGGACCCATATTTACTTTCTATCTCTTTTGACTTTTAATTTGTTTATACCTTCCGGAAACCTGCCTCACCCAATGTGATACGGAATCGCTATTATTTTTTATTTATTTTTAGAACACACTCAAGAACCTCCAGAAGCTAACCAGCTAACTAGCTACAAGCTATTTAGTCATTGTTCGTTTTTTTAACCTGGATAACACTCGCCAGTCCAGCTTCCCTTCCCCATCCACCGCTGCCCCCTGGACACTGATCTCTTGGCTACATAGCTGATGCACGCTGGACTGTCCATAAATCACGGTACTCCATTCTGCTTGTTTGTTTTATCTGTTGGCCCCGTTGCCTAGTCTACGCCATTTTACCTGCTGTTGTTGTGCTAGCTGATTAGCTGTTGTCTCACCTACTGTTTTAGCTAGCTTTCCCAATTCAACACCTGTGATTACTGTATGCCTCGCTGTATGTCTCTCTCAAATGTCAATATGCCTTGTATACTGTTGTTCAGGTTAGTTATCATTGTTTTAGTCCACAATGGAGCCCCTAGTTCCACTCTTCATACCCCTGATAACTCCTTTGTCCCACCTCCCACACATGCGGTGACCTCACCCATTACTACCAGCATGTCCAGAGATACAACCTCTCTCATCATCACCCAGTGCCTGGGCTTACCTCCGCTGTACCCGCACCCCACCATACCCCTGTCTGCGCATTATGCCCTGAATATATTCTACCATGCCCAGAAACCTGCTCCTCTTATTCTCTGTCCCCAACGCTCTAGGCGACCAGTTTTGATAGCCTTTAGCCGCACCCTCATACTACTCCTTCTCTGTTCCGCGGGTGATGTGGAGGTAAACCCAGGCCCTGCATGTCCCCAGGCACCCTCATTTGTTGACTTCTGTGTTCGAAAAAGCCTTGGTTTCATGCATGTCAACATCAGAAGCCTCCTCCCTAAGTTTGTCTTACTCACTGCTTTAGCACACTCTGCTAACCCTGATGTCCTTGCTGTGTCTGAATCCTGGCTCAGGAAGGCCACCAAAAATTCAGAGATTTCCATACCCAACTATAACATCTTCCGTCAAGATAGAACTGCCAAAGGGGGAGGAGTTGCAGTTTACTGCAGAGATGGCCTGCAAAGTAATGTCATACTTTCCAGGTCCATACCCAAACAGTTCGAACTACTAATTTTGAAAATTACTCTCTCCAGAAATAAGTCTCTCACGGTTGCCGCCTGCTACCGACCCCCCTCAGCTCCCAGCTGTGCCCTGGACACCATTTGTGAATTGATCGCCCCCCATCTAGCTTCAGAGTTTGTTCTGTTAGGTGACCTAAACTGGGATATGCTTAACACCCCGCCAGTCCTACAATCTAAGCTAGATGCCCTCAATCTCACACAAATCATCAAGGAACCCACCAGGTACAACCCTAACTCTGTAAACAAGGGCACCCTCATAGACGTCATCCTGACCAACTGGCCCTCCAAATACACCTCCGCTGTCTTCAACCAGGATCTCAGCGATCACTGCCTCATTGCCTGTATCCGCTACGGAGCCGCAGTCAAACGACCACCCCTCATCACTGTCAAGCGCTCCCTAAAACACTTCTGTGAGCAGGCCTTTCTAATCGACCTGGCCCGGGTATCCTGGAAGGACATTGACCTCATCCCGTCAGTTGAGGATGCCTGGTCATTCTTTAAAAGTAACTTCCTCACCATTTTAGATAAGCATGCTCCGTTCAAAAAATGCAGAACTAAGAACAGATACAGCCCTTGGTTCACCCCAGACCTGACTGCCCTCGACCAGCACAAAAACATCCTGTGGCGGACTGCAATAGCATCGAATAGTCCCCGTGATATGCAACTGTTCAGGGAAGTCCGGAACCAATACACGCAGTCAGTCAGGAAAGCTAAGGCCAGCTTCTTCAGGCAGAAGTTTGCATCCTGTAGCTCCAACTCCAAAAAGTTCTGGGACACTGTGAAGTCCATGGAGAACAAGAGCACCTCCTCCCAGCTGCCCACTGCACTGAGGCTAGGTAACACGGTCACCACTGATAAATCCATGATTATCGAAAACTTCAATAAGCATTTCTCAACGGCTGGCCATGCCTTCCGCCTGGCTACTTCAACCTCGGCCAACAGCTCCGCCCCCCCCGCAGCTCCTCGCCCAAGCCTCTCCAGGTTCTCCTTTACCCAAATCCAGATAGCAGATGTTCTGAAAGAGCTGCAAAACCTGGACCCGTACAAATCAGCTGGGCTTGACAATCTGGACCCTCTATTTCTGAAACTATCTGCCACCATTGTCGCAACCCCTATTACCAGCCTGTTCAACCTCTCTTTCATCTCGTCTGAGATCCCCAAGGATTGGAAAGCTGCCGCAGTCATCCCCCTCTTCAAAGGGGGAGACACCCTGGACCCAAACTGTTACAGACCTATATCCATCCTGCCCTGCCTATCTAAGGTCTTCGAAAGCCAAGTCAACAAACAGGTCACTGACCATCTCGAATCCCACCGTACCTTCTCCGCTGTGCAATCTGGTTTCCGAGCCGGTCATGGGTGCACCTCAGCCACACTCAAGGTACTAAACGACATCATAACCGCCATCGATAAAAGACAGTACTGTGCAGCCGTCTTCATCGACCTCGCCAAGGCTTTCGACTCTGTCAATCACCATATTCTTATCGGCAGACTCAGTAGCCTCGGTTTTTTCGGATGACTGCCTTGCCTGGTTCACCAATTACTTTGCAGACAGAGTTCAGGGTGTCAAATCGGAGGGCATGCTGTCCGGTCCTCTGGCAGTCTCTATGGGGGTGCCACAGGTTTCAATTCTCGGGCCGACTCTTTTCTCTGTGTATATCAATGATGTTGCTCTTGCTGCGGGCGATTCCCTGATCCACCTCTACGCAGACGACACCATTCTATATACTTTCGGCCCGTCTCTGGACACTGTGCTATCTAACCTCCAAACAAGCTTCAATGCCATACAACACTCCTTCCGTGGCCTCCAACTGCTCTTAAACGCTAGTAAGACCAAATGCATGCTTTTCAACCGGTCGCTGCCTGCACCTGCATGCCCGACTAGCATCACCACCCTGGATGGTTCCGACCTAGAATATGTGGACGTCTATAAGTACCTAGGTGTCTGGCTAGACCGCAAACTCTCCTTCCAGACTCATATCAAACATCTCCAATCGAAAATCAAATCAAGAGTCGGCTTTCTATTCCGCAACAAAGCCTCCTTCACTCAAGCCGCCAAGCTTACCCTAGTAAAACTGACTATCCTACCGATCCTCGACTTCGGCGATGTCATCTACAAAATGGCTTCCAACACTCTACTAAGCAAACTGGATGCAGTCTATCACAGTGCCATCCGTTTTGTCACTAAAGCACCTTATACTACCCACCACTGCGACTTGTATGCTCTAGTCGGCTGGCCCTCGCTACATATTCGTCGCCAGACCCACTGGCTCCAGGTCATCTACAAGTCTATGCTAGGTAAAGCTCCGCCTTATCTCAGCTCACTGGTCACGATGGCAACACCCATCCGTAGCACGCGCTCCAGCAGGTGTATCTCACTGATCATCCCTAAAGCCAACCACCTCATTTGGCCGCCTTTCGTTCCAGTACTCTGCTGCCTGTGACTGGAACGAATTGCAAAAATCGCTGAAGTTGGAGACTTTTATCTCCCTCACCAACTTCAACATCAGCTATCTGAGCAGCTAACCGATCGCTGCAGCTGTACATAGTCTATTGGTAATAGCCCACCCTTTTCACCTACCTCATCCCCGTACTGTTTCTATTTATTTACTTTTCTGCTCTTCTGCACACCAATATCTCTACCTGTACATGACCATCTGATCTTTTATCACTCCAGTGTTAATCTGCAAAATTGTAATTATTTGCCTACCTCCTCATGCCTTTTGCACACATTGTATATAGAACCCCCCCTTCGTTTTCTACTGTGTTATTGACTTGTTAATTGTTTACTCCATGTGTAACTCTTTGTTGTATGCTCACACTGCTATGCTTTATCTTGGCCAGGTCGCAGTTGCAAATGAGAACTCGTTCTCAACTAGCCTACCTGGTTAAATAAGGTGAAATAAAAAAAATAAAAAAAAATTGATCATCTAAAAAGGGGTAGGCAAGAGAATGGTTGTGGAACAGGCAAACAGGTCAAAACCTGTTCAGAGTCCAGAAGGTACAGAGTGGCGGCAGGCTCAAGTCAGGGCAGGCAGCAATGGTCCACCCGGCACAGCCAGAAGAGGACTGGCCACCCCTCATAGCCTGGTTCCTCTCTAGCTTTCTACCTAGGTTCTTGCCTTTCTAGGGAGTTTTTCTTAGCCACCGTGCTTCTACACCTGCATTACTGGCTGTTTGGGGTTTTAGGCTGGGTTTCTGTATCCAGCACTTTGTGACATCAGCTGATGTAAGAAGGGCTTTATAAATACATTTGATTTGATTTGAATGGTCAGGCAGGCGAGTACGGAGTCCAGAAAACAGGAAGGGTGGTCTAGCAAAAGAGAATAGAAGCAAAGACATACAGGAAACACAGGGATAAATACACCAGGGAAAATAAGTGACACCTCGAGGGGTGGAGACAATCACAAGGACAGTTGAAACAGATCAGGGTTGTGACAGTTCTCAGAATAAATTATGATCGCCAATACTAAAACTATAACTTCTGTATTGTCGTCTATCACTAGTTCTCTTGGTGCAAAAATAATAATAAAATAAGTAAATAAGCATCCCCTCCACATTTCATTCTAAACGGCTACTGCTTACAAAATAAAATTTCAACTATAACATTTATGTTTCTTGCAGGACAATGATTTTCCTGACTTCAAAGACTGCCTGAATTGCCTTGCCTTGCTTTCCGTTTGGTGGCAAGTTTGGCTATACAATATTTCAGATCTACAGGAAGGTGCACATTTCACACACGGCACGAGCCGTGGCGATACATTGGCACATGAGAATTATTAGAATATGGCAAATATTAGTAAATTATTGCATTCTAAAATATTTTTCAATTATTTAATTCTATCCATGCTGGCTTTCGCGGGCTAACCTGAGACACGAACAGATAGGTGGGAGGGCATACAGGCTGTCACCCATCATTTATTAATGCCCATGTAACAGTTTTCGTTTGGTGGAAGAAGGAGTAGACCAAAATGCAGAGTGTTAAGTGTTCATGTTGGAAATTTAATCAAAACTGAACACGGGCGGCTCTGGCAGCTCCTGACTGACGGGTGGCTCTGGCAGCTCCTGACTGACGGGCGGCTCTGGCGGCTCCTGGACTGACGGGCAGCTCTGGCGGCTCTGGACAGGAGGGAGGCTCTGGAAGCTCTGGACAGGAAGGAGACTCTGGAAGTGCTGGACAGGCGGGAGCACCTGGAGGGAGGAGACGGGGAAACAGCCTGGTGCGTGGGGCTGCCACAGGAGGCAGGGCTGTGCTGGGGAACCGGTGACTGGGGAACCGGTGACGTCTCCTCTGCCCGGGTTATAACGGCACCAGCCCTACACACAGTGTCACCGGTTCCCCAGCACAGCCCTGCCTCCTGTGGCAGCCCCACACACCAGGCTGTTTCCCCGTCTCCTCCCTCCAGGTGCTCCCGCCTGTCCAGCGCTTCCAGAGTCTCCTTCCTGACCAGATGCGCTGAGCCTGCTTCATTCCTCTTGGCTCGATGCCCACTCTAGCCCGGCGGATACGAGGAGTTGCGATTTGTAGCGCACCGGCTATGCGTGTGCACTGGGGACACCGTGCACCTCACCGCATAACACCGCATAACACCGCATAACACTGGGGCCTGCCCGGTCAACCGTGTGCCTCCCCCCCAAGACATTTTTGGGGCTGCCTCTCGTCCCTGTTGCGCTTGCCGTGCTAACTCCTCATAATGCCGCCGCTCTGCTTTGGCTGCCTCCAGCTCCTCCTCCCTTACCGTCCAAAATCTCCTCCCCATATCCAGGAGTCCAGAAACCCTCTGTTCCTGTGGCTACCACGCTGCTTGGTCCGGTTGTGGTGGGTAGTTTTTCGTTGGTGGAAGAAGGAGTAGACCAAAACGCTGCGTGGTAAGTGTTCATGTTGGAAATGTAATCAAAACTGAACACTAAACAAATAACAACAAGGAATAACGAGAATGAAAACAGTTATGTCAGGTGATACACACAAAACAGAAAGCAACTACCCAACACTCAGAGGGCGAAACCAGGGCAGCCTAAGTATGGTTCTCAATCAGAGACAACGATGACAGCTGCCTCTGATTGGGAACCATACCAGGCCCAAACACATAGAAGTACAAACATAGAACAAACATAGAATGCCCACCCCAAATCACGCCCTGACCAACCTAAAACAGAGACATACGAAAGGAACTAAGGTCAGGACGTGACAGCCCCAATTTGCTTAAATGGGTGGGAAATGTCATTTAGATCTTTCGATTTATACATCCGGTGAAACAACTTGGCTCATTGTTCTGATCTGTGATCCAGCTACAGATTATGTTGCTGGAGCACATGCGTCTCAGATGGTATTTTTGCGACGTGTTCCAGGGCGTCAGTGTGCTACGCACTTACCAGTCTCGGTGCAACTAGCTCTGGTCCAGGGCGTTATATCAGTGTATTAGTATCGTAATGGTCTAAGGTCACTGTGTGTTGTTGATTCTTTCTGGTTTGTGTTAAGTTGTGAATGACCAGTGGACGTTTGTGTTAGTATGGAGGGACCAGATTAGTAAATTGGGGTTAAGAAACAGGTGGGTATTGGAGAAAGGCCATCAGTGTGTGTTCTGCAAGCAGTACAGCGGATGCTGGTGAGACATGAGCGTGGTGAATAGATAGACGTGGTTATTGGTCAGCGAGGGAAGAAGGAGAAGAGCTGAGTGTGGTGGGAAGATGTGTGTTGAGAAGAATGGCACCATGTACAAACTGTATTCTGCTGTCTCTGATGGCTCAAAAACTAAACCTGATGAGAGTGAGGATGACTTACCTGTGGTGGCAGGTGTGGTGAAGACCTCAGAGTTTGAGCTTCGCCCTGATGGTCAAGGCTGATTCGGGCCCAGTGAGAGTGACATTTTTGCAGAAAGTGGATCCCTGCCTTTTGGCTGATCCATAGGCTGGGTAGAAAATAAGTTGGGTACTGTATAATCGGTGACTGTAGCTTGAAGTGGACCTGTGACGTGCTTTGCTCTCTGGAGCAGGGCACCTTTAAAAGGAGTGAAAGCAACTGAAATGGAAGATTCCCTGTGCCTGTGAAGCCCTCCGTTAGGTGCAACGCGACCCGGTGGCGAGTGTGGTGAATCAGAGAAGACACTGTCTGTCCTCTTGAGTTTTTACGTGATAAAGTCATGTCAGAATATGTCACTTATCCTATGAGAGCTTTTGTGCAGAACCCACTAATGTGTTTCCGATGCCAAGCTCATGTTGCAGCAGTGTGTAGGAGGGAGATTCCCAGATGTGAGAAGTGTGCAGGAAGGCATGGGACAAAGGAAAGTGTAGTATCGGTGGAAAAACTGTGTGTGTCAATTGTGGGGGTGCCCATGTTGCTGGGGATCAGAAGTGGCCTGTGCGAGAGAGACAGGTTGAGGTTGCCAGGGCAACAGAAGGTGTCATATGCTGAGGCAGTGAAGAGAGTAGAGGATGATGGGTCAAGGATGAGTAATAGGCCAATAAAGAGTGATATGAATTTGTGCTTCAGTAAGGTTGGCTTCTTCGCATTCGTTGCCATGGTTATCAACTCTACCGCAGAAATGGAACGCAAATCAAAGAAATATATTTTGTGGAGGCAGCTGCACCTTGTACTTGGCTGTACAAGGTTTTACTGCAGAAGAGTTACAAGGTGTGTTGAACGTAAGGGTCCCGTCCTCCCAGACCGTCAGCCTGGCGTAGGATCAGTTAGGGTAAAGTAGTAGAATGGGATGTGGATTTTATTTGAATGAAATAGTGGTATTTAGGTGTAGGTTAGTTGGTCCTTTTTATTTTTGTATCACAACATTTTACGTGATCGATCACACACTACCGCACAGTAGGTGGCGGCATGCACAAGCAAAATGTGATACCAAAGAAGAAGAAGTAGTGGTCGAAAATAGGATAGTAATGACTGTATATATGAAGGGGGAGAGCTAGCTAGCTATGTGTTCAGGATTAATTTAGTTTTGATAACTTTTAGATTCTATGTTAATGGCCAAAAAATCACTACAACCAAGCAACAACTGTTGCTTGTGCTTTAGCTATCACCTTGGTAAATTGGCTACACTGCTATCTACTAGCTATCTAGTACTGCTACTAGCGGCACTTGATAACACTGGATTTACATCATCATCAATATTCGGTCTGGTTGGCTGATACCCGTAACAGTAAGTTCCTTCTAAACATGTGACAGTACAACATGTTGACCTGCTCATAACTGCAGAGCCTCAAATATAAGACCCACATGCTCTCACATACACTGAATAAAATATATGTACCTCAGTAGCACATTTAGTACACTTATTACAGTAAAACCTGTATTTATAAATCTTGCTCAAGTACCTGTGTTTTTGCCGTTAATGGTTTGAGGCATGAAGGTACCCACTGACAACGATAGATGGCAGTCTTGTACTCAGAGTGTGCTGCTAATACAAGCAGAGACACTTTTCGACGTATCCTTGTAGTTGTTATTCTGCTTTTCAGTTAACTTTTTTCAGAGGGCTACAGTCTTGTC